>NC_081169.1:3640219-3940219 GCF_012432095.1 Onychostoma macrolepis
CATATCAGTATACACTTCACTCTATTATTTGAATAATTAATGCATCAATTAGCTGGCTTATCATGTTGAACTTACTTCATATCCTTTGGTTC
Organism: Onychostoma macrolepis; assembly: GCF_012432095.1. Taxonomy (NCBI): domain Eukaryota; kingdom Metazoa; phylum Chordata; class Actinopteri; order Cypriniformes; family Cyprinidae; genus Onychostoma; species Onychostoma macrolepis. Next base: position 3,640,312 of record NC_081169.1, read on the forward strand.
CAGCAGCTTGTCCAGCTTTTGGTGTGCTCACACAAAAATGAAAGTGAAAAATAAAAGCAAATGCATTGTGATGTAATGTGTGAGAATCTATAGAAAGACATATGCATTTGAATATTTGCTGGCTTGATTTGCAAACAAATGCAAAAAAGTTACTTAGTTATGCAATGATAGAACATGCACAAAGCTTATATTCTCCTCTGCAAAACCACATATACCACATATTATACATTTGACCAGTTTGAAAATTCAAATGCATGTCAACACATGCCAAAATGTATTGACTTGTCTTTAAAAATTACATCTAGTGCACACATGAACAAAGAACATGAATAGAACACATTCATTTGATTTCATCCAGGCAAGTTGCATTTAATTGCTGCGATAAACTTTCTTTCTTTTTCTTTCTTTCTTTCTTTTGACTTAATTACTACTTTGTAGATTTTCTATTTTCTTATTCACAAAAAAGAAACAGTGTATAAAATTTATTTTCAGTCTTAAGATAAATTTTACATTGAGAAAGTAGATTATTTTAAACAGTATACATGTTGCATGGTAGCTTATCCCTTACACAAAGAAAATATATTTCCTAATATATGAATGATCAATATATTAAATGATAATAAAACAACTAAGTTGACCACAGTGCTGTATAATGAGCTCAATTAAAATAATAATAATAATAATAATAATAATTTAAAAACATTGCCCATGAAAAATAAATCAATACACACCAAAAAAGACAAACTCAGGCGGGTAACTACAACAACAATACCTCAGCACTCATCCCTGATCAAAAGCTAATGTAAAACATATGTTTTTAACTGCTTCTTAAATTCATTCAGAGATAATAATTGTCTCAAAGACACTGGCAAACTGTTCCAAAGCCTTGGAGCAGCTACCGCAAATGTGCAGTCACCTCTGAATTTTAATTTTGATCAAGGAACATGTAGGACATTTTTTTCCAATAGATCGAAATGATCTCTTTGACTCTTGAACTTGAATAAGATCAGCAATGTATGGAGGGGCTGTACCATGCAAGGATTTAAAAACAAAAATTAAAATCTTAAAATGAATTCTATAAGGTACTTGCAACCAATGCAATTATCTCAAAACAGGGGAAATGTGGTCATACTTCAAAGGTACCTGTCAGTAGTCTTGCACCTGCATTCTGAACCATTTGCAATATGTCCAAAAGTTTTGTTTGAGTACCATAACAAAGTAAGTTACAATAATCTAGTTGAGAAAAAAAATTTAAAAACATGAATGAGTTTCTCCAAGTCTATATGTGCTAAGAAATGCTTAATCTTAGCAATCATTCTTAACTGATAGAAGCTCGCTTTGACAACACTTATTTGAGAGTTACATTTTAAAGCACTGTCACAGATCACACCCAATTTTTTTTTTACTTGATGTTTCCTAAAAGGGCTCAATTTACCCAGATTAAATCCAGCCGTATCATTCATTTCAGAGGGACCAAATATAATCACCTCTGTTTTCAATTCATTAAGGCTCAAAAAGTTAGCAGCCATCCATGACTTCACCTCATCTACTCAGGCCAACAAACGCCCCAAGGCACTTGAAGAGTTCAGGTTAAAAGACAAATACAATTGAGTGTCATCAGCGTAAGAATGAAACGACACACCATATTTATCCAAAATGAATCCTAACGGTAGCATATACGGAGAAAAGAAAAAAAGGTGCTAAGATTGAACCTTGCGGGACACCACATGAAATAGGTGACGAGGCCGATGCACACTCTCCCATGCAGACTGAAAAACTTCTATTCTGAAAGTGTGACTTTATCCAACTTAGGGAATTTCCACAGATACCCACAGATGTTTGATAGTTTGATAGTCAATCATATTAAACACTGCCGTCAGATCTAGAAATAAAAGTACAGTAAATTACAGAGGTCGGTCGCAAGAAAAATATCACTAAAAACTCTCAGCAAAGCTGATTCATTGCTGTGACGTTTTTTAAAACCCAGTTGAAACACTTCACAGATCTAATTTGCATCAACAAATGACTGAAGTTGCGTGAGAACGCAACTCATGCAGTATATATACACACACATATATGGAAATATATATTTCTGATTAACAATAATTTATTACATACATGTTTTATATTTTAAAATATAGCTAGTTTACAATAGCATAAGCACACCTGCTCATACTAAACACTTAGTGAACAGACTATCACTGTGCTGAAAAGTGCATAGCCATTACTTTTTAAATAAAGTAACATACATGTATGATATATTGTGTTTGGCCATTAATTGTTAACCACAGGCTTTACTCTTCAGCACAATGGTAACCCCACAAACTTATACATACCAAAAACCCTTTTACAAAAAAAAAACACATGAAATAACACTTAATTTTATTTAATTATTTATTTTTACTCTCCTTTAACAGTCAGAAGCAAAGCATTCTGGGAACTAGAAATCTGATTTAACTCATTTTGTGAATGTGTGTATATATGTGTGTACATATATTCACATTTATACGGGAACATCTATGTGCAATATATACTTAATAAATTATCAAACATTATGAATATTTGATTTATCTTTGTCTTCATTTCTAAATATATTTGTATCAATATATAGCCATATTGTCAATGCATATATTGCTGTATATTGAAAAATATAAGCACTAGCTACCAATATATGGAAATGTATTATGTAATATATCATATTATATTTTGCAGTATATTCCCATATATACAGTGAGGAAAATAAGTATTTGAACACCCTGCTATTTTGCAAGTTCTCCCACTTAGAAATCATGGAGGGGTCTGAAATTGTCATCGTAGGTGCATGTCCACTGTGAGAGACATAATCTTAAAAAAAAAATCCAGAAATCACAATGTATGATTTTTTAACTATTTATTTGTATGATACAGCTGCAAATAAGTATTTGAACACCTGAGAAAATCAATGTTAATATTTGGTACAGTAGCCTTTGTTTGCAATTACAGAGGTCAAACGTTTCCTGTAGTTTTTCACCAGGTTTGCACACATTGCAGGAGGGATTTTGGCCCACTCCTCCACACAGATCTTCTCTAGATCAATCAGGTTTCTGGCCTGTCGCTGAGAAACACGGAGTTTGAGCTCCTCCAAAGATTCTCTATTGGGTTTAGGTCTGAGACTGGCTAGGCCATGCCAGAACCTTGATATGCTTCTTACAGAGCCACTCCTTGATTATCCTGGCTGTGTGCTTCGGGTCATTGTCATGTTGGAAGACCCAGCCTCGACCCATCTTCAATGCTCTAACTGAGGTAAGGAGGTTGTTCCCCAAAATCACGCAATACATGGCCCCGGTCATCCTCTCCTTAATACAGTGCAGTCGCCTGTCCCATGTGCAGAAAAACACCCCAAAGCATGATGCTACCACCCCATGCTTCACAGTAGGGATGGTGTTCTTGGGATGGTACTCATCATTCTTCTTCCTCCAAACACGCTTAGTGGAATTATGACCAAAAGTTCTATTTTGATCTCATCTGACCACATGACTTTCTTCCATGACTCCTCTGGATCATCCAAATGGTCATTGGCAAACTTAAGTCGGGCCTGGACATGTGCTGGTTTAAGCAGGGGAACCTTCCGTGCCATGCATGATTTCAAACCATGACGCCTTAGTGTATTACCAACAGTAACCTTGGAAACGGTGGTCCCAGCTCTTTTCAGGTCACTGACCAGCTCCTCCCGTGTAGTTCTGGGCTGATTTCTCACCTTTCTTAGGATCATTGAGACCCCACGAGGTGAGATCTTGCATGGAGCCCCAGTCCGAGGGAGATTGACAGTCATGTTTAGCTTCTTCCATTTTCTAATGATTGCTCCAACAGTGGACCTTTTTCACCAAGCTGCTTAGCAATTTCCCCGTAGCCCTTTCCAGCCTTGTGGAGGTGTACAATTTTGTCTCTAGTGTCTTTGGACAGCTCTTTGGTCTTGGCCATGTTAGTAGTTGGATTCTTACTGATTGTATGGGGTGGACAGGTGTCTTTATGCAGCTAACAACCTCAAACAGGTGCATCTAATTTAGGATAATAAATGGAGTGGAGGTGGACAATTTAAAGGCAGACTAACAGGTCTTTGAGGGTCAGAATTCTAGCTGATAGACAGGTGTTCAAATACTTATTTGCAGCTGTATCATACAAATAAATAGTTAAAAAATCATACATTGTGATTTCTGGATTTTTTTTTTTTAGATTATGTCTCTCACAGTGGACATGCACCTACGATGACAATTTCAGACCCCTCCATGTTATCTAAGTGGGAGAACTTGCAAAATAGCAGGGTGTTCAAATACTTATTTTCCTCACTGTATATATATATATATATATATATATATATATATATATATATATATTATTATTATTTTTATTTTTTTTCGGAAGGGATAAAGCATGAATCAAACCGTAATGAGACTTGATGAGCTAAAGAATATACCAACATGTAATGAAAGCATGGTGTAGCATTTCTTTTCCCATCAAAGATGAATAGAATTTAGTTAAAACAAATACCCTATTTCTGTAATGACACATCATAATAAATCAGGGTCGCTTTTATTCTGGCGAGATGATGATAGGCATGTATATTTTTCTTTTAATCAACTAGACTATTTAAATGAATATCTCATTAATTTTTAGAAAAACACGCCAGAAATTCAAAAATCCTCAAAGGGGCATACAGTAATTCTGCAGCTTGCATTAGCATCATCATCTACTTTAACTACAGATAACACAATGGTGTCAGATGCGTCACTGACATCTATTGACACAGATCAGTATGACAGTCTCTGAGTTTTATGTACATTACACTGATATTACAGTTTTTTACAATCATTTTTGCACTAATAACAGAACCTTGTTCAAAACTTTGCACATTGCGTTCATATCTTTAAAGAAGCCTTGCATTTGCAGAAGCATTGGTTCAAAAAACGAATTTATTATGAAATACCATAGGAACATTAGATCACCCACACACAAGATACCCATAGTTTCACTGTGTATTTGTTAGTACAATCATTAAATATAGTTGCCCAAAATACGTGATGCAGCTTTCAATATGGTTCTACACATTCATGCATCACTGTAATAGACTAGAGAGAAAAGTACAGACACTGGAATCATTAAACAAATTTTTTTAATTATTGATGAAATAATCAACACAACAGGTTTTTTTTTTTGTTGTTGTTGTTTGTTTTTGTTTTTTAACTTTAAATAAGAAAAAAAAAAGATAAGAAAAAACTACATTAGGCCTACAGTAAAATGTTAACTTGAGTGTTCCTTTCTGTTTTTATCAACCCTGTCTTGTGGATTTGGCCACAGATTCTCATCCACATCATAATGGTTGTTTTGCCTCAAACAGTCAACAGTTATTTGTATAATTAGTAGTAACTAGCACAGTTGTTTATGTTAACTTCCCCCACCCTCCCGATAGTGATCTGAGAGCTGTAGAGACTCTCGTGACAACCCAACAGGAAGTTTAATGTGCAGAAGTAATTATGTAAATAACTGACCATTAAAACACTCTCTTTGACTTAGACCTATTTTAAAATAATGAGCAAATAAACCTGTGTGACTGGTCTGGCCCTTCGCTCTGCGTTGTGTTGGCAATTGAGTGAGACCAGACAACAGAGATTCCTCAGACCACTTTTTATTCTGAATGAATAAAAAAAGCTAATTAATATTTATAAAAAAAAAAGTAAAATAATAATAATAATAAAGTTGTTGTTTTTTTGGGTTTTTTTTTTTTTAAATCAATCCGTGGCCTTCCTCCACAATTTCAGCATTAATTGACCTGCCAGTCAAAAGGGATCATTTTAGCCATGGAGCTGAGACATACATGGTTAGACACTCTCAAAAAAAAGACATCATATTACACTATCTCTATTCGTGTTTCAATAAGATTAAATTGCATTTTTAACATAAAAAAATACGTTACTCACAAGAAACAAACTCATATTAAACTCATATTAAACAATAAACTTTTTTGCTGAAGAGCTCCAGCAGAACTCATCTCACTTCAGCCGCACTTACCACGAACCGAAGGAGAGCGACCGGAACCGGAACATAAATCTTAAAGGAGCCACATACTATATTTAACAATCACTGAAAAGATGAACATATAACTATAGAACCATGACAACAAGATATATTATTATTAAAATAATTAAATAAATATAAAATAAAAATAACAAAGGGACATATTTTGAGTTAAATTAATATATTTATAACATGTTACATTCAACTCCCCTAATTTCACCAAACTTCTACATGTGCATAAAGAGGATTTTCTAAAGAATCACAATGCAAGAATCCTATAGTTACAACAATGAAAGCTATCTGTCCTGACAAATACAGAGAATTTTGAGGGTGATCAGGCCTCAAAACCTCTTAGTAAAATATGTTGCCAAGTACACCATACATTCAAAAAAATGTTTTGGTCTAAATTTACATTTTATTATGTAATTAAATTGCATAACAATTTTCCATCTATTTAGATTACATAGTTTTAACATAAATAGATCAATAAACTTAATGTGATTCATATGCATCAGTCATATGTGAATGAAACAGGTAAGATTTATGTAATAATTCACAGCAAAGTCCCCACAACTGCTCAGTTTTCATAGTGAGCTGACCTCACTGCTAAAAAAGGCCAAATCATGTTTCTATTTAAATTTCTTTTTCTCTGGGCAAAAGTATTGTCTCAGTGTAGATAGAAGGCCAAAATGTTGAGAAAAATGGTTTGTCTAGATTAATATGGATGTAGCCTAATATTTACATGAATAAATCTGATGACAGTACTCACTCCTGTTACTTTTACTCATTTACTATATATAAGTATAGGATATATGAGTATCCCAGATAGCAACATATTATCGGCCCAGATCCGGCCCACATCTGGCACATGTGGAATGATGATCTGGCCCACATGTAGCGTGGAATGATGGCACTTGGGCGGACCGCTCCTGTTTGCCAGATCTGGGTCAAAAGCAGGCCATAGCAATGCCACATGTCAGCCAAGAGCAAAGAAATAACCTTATCTGAGCCACAAAATCTTCATAAATTATTTATAGAGTCCTCTCAGCTTGTCTAAGCTTGTTAACAAGCAAAATCACTGAAGGAAAGAAATGAACAGAAAAAAGAGACAAATAGAAACTCGAGAACTACAACTGATTAAGCCACAGCCTTAGATGAATTCAGCTGAAGATAAAAGACATTAAATCTATGAAGATCTCAGCAGAGGAGGATTAAACAACTCCACAAACAGCATCAGCAGCTTCACTTATTACTAACCAGACTGACTTTATTTCTGTTAAGAGGTCTACAGAAGTTCTTATTGAGAATTAACAGGGTTTAAATCTAATGTTTGTTTCATTTGAAGTCACCATACTGGTGATTGGTGTTTCCATTAATTGGGCTCTTAATTCTTATTGTTGATCATTTGTTTTCTTTGGCTGCTGTGACAGTGTGTACATCTGCAGAACATCATAGTTTACTATTGATGGTTTCACAATTATCATATATTGCCATTTGAACCTCAAAGCTGTGTAATTTAATGCTTTCACATTGCAAACCCTGTATTACTGCAACTTGAGTTACAACGTCAGTTTGAAAATATACCAAAAAAAACACAAGAAGGTGAACAACACTGACACACAGATATGAGCAATCAGCATATGAATCGCAACAATGGTGACAAAATATTCAGCTAATCAATTCTGGACATCACAAAAAGCTACTAAAAGACACAACAAAAAAACAGCAAGAAATACAAAATAAATACATGAACCAAAGTTAGAATTAAAGAAAATAACAGGACAATTCAGCTGCATAATTTATTCATGCTGTGATGCATGCTGGGAGTTTTGTACTATGGTACCCAGCATGCATTGCAACATTACACTTTCTATTGTCACCACTGTTGAGGTTCATGTGTTGATTTATGATGTGTTTGTGTGTTATAAAAGATTAATGTTTTGTGCTTTAAAAACAGCAAATGTATTATTGGTACAACATGTAATGAAATGAATCGCTAGAGTCAAACGACATTAATGAATCAGGCTATTTCATTATGATGATGAACCATCAATAGCTGACTATCATCACCTGATCTCATTTTGCCTTTATTTGTTACTGCAAATGTGTTTGATAAACATACCATAACAACAGCCAGCAAAGACAAGCTAATTGTAATAAAAGTTAAGAGCCCAATTAATGGAAACACCAATCACCATTATGGTGACTTCAAATGAAACAAACATTAGATTTAAACCCTGTTAATTCTCAATAAGAACTTCTGTAGACCTCTTAACAGAAATAAAGTCAGTCTGGTTAGTAATAAGTGAAGCTGGTGATGCTGTTTGTGGAGTTGTTTAATCCTCCTCTGCTGAGATCATAGATTTAATGTCTTTTATCTTCAGCTGAATTCATCTAAGGCTGTGGCTTAATCAGTTGTAGTTCTCGAGTTTCTATTTGTCTCTTTTTTCTGTTAATTTCTTTCCTTCAGTGATTTTGCTTGTTAACAAGCTTAGACAAGCTGAGAGGACTCTATAAATAATTTATGAAGATTTTGTGGCTCAGATAAGTGTGGTTTATTTCTTTGCTCTTGGCTGACATGTGGCATTGCTATGGCCTGCTTGTGGCCCAGATCTGGCAAACAGGAGCGGTCCGTCCAAGTGCCATCATTCCACGCTACATGTGGGCCAGATCATCATTCCACATGTGCCAGATGTGGGCCAGATCTGGGCCGACAATATGTTTCTATCTGGGATATGAGTAACAGGACTGAAAGTAACAGGATTGAGATTTTAGGATAAAATTTGCAAATACATATAATCTAGCCAAACGGAGTACAACCCAAATTCCGGAAATGTTGGGACGTTTTTTAAATTTGAATAAAATGAAAACTAAATGACTTTCAAATCACATGAGCCAATATTTTATTCACAATAGAACATAGTGAACATAACAAATGTTTAAACTGAGAAATTTTACACTTTTATCCACTAAATGAGCTCATTTCAAATTTGATGCCTGCTACAGGTCTCAAAAAAGTTGGCACGGGGGCAGCAAAGGGCTGAAAAAGCAAGAAATTTTGAAAAGATTCAGCTGGGAGAATACTTTAAAAACAACGTTCCTCAATGTCAAATTGCAAAGGCTTTGCAAATCTCATCATCTACAGTGCATAACATCATCAAATGATTCAGAGAAACTGGAGAAATCTCTGTGCATAAGGGACAAGGCCAAAGACCTTTGTTGAATGCCCCGCAGATAGCAACATATTGTCGGCCCAGGGGCCTCATTTATAACGGTTGCGTACGCACAAAACCTGCCCTGAAAGAGGCGTACGCCACTTCCTACGCAAAAGGTGGAATTTATAAAAAAAACTTGACGGGAAAATTTGCGCACCTGCACGCAAACTCTGACCTATGCGTACGAACAATTTTTCCTGGGGTGAGAAAATTAATGAAGCAAACAATGATTTCATGTTGATATACACATTTACATTAAATATTCCACTCTCATTAATGGAGATAAGCACTGAAATTACATAAAGTCATTATGCAGAAGTTAAACCAAAATCATATGAATTTAGACATATTTGTAATGGATGTGCTTGATCACTTTTCCTCTTTTAATGATAGCAAGGAGTGCACAATAATTCTAAACTGCAGATCTCATGTAATGATAAAAAAATATGTATATATTTTAGAGAGAACAATGATCAATGAAGTACTTACTTCGATATTATAGCAGACACTGCTGGATTTGGTGGTCGAACGGTCCATTGTCCATTTTGAATAGGTCTAATGATAATAGCTTACTGTAAAACCACAGCTGCACAGAGGTGTTGTTGTTGTTGTGTGAAAGCATCTCCACAACATTATGAAAAATACCACTGTATTTGAAGGATACAACTTGAAGAAAACGTTAAGATTTACACATTTCCTTTTTAAAACAGCTACTTCATCAGTAACGCGCCGAGTCAGTCAATTGTATTTAGGCTACACTGCAATAAATATAGGCCTATCTGTTTCCATTAAAAATAGCTAAAAGATATTCACTTTATCAGCAAAAATGCATAATTTAATTTGAATTGTTTAAAACAATTGAAATACTATTTGGCCAGTGTAAAAGAATGAGATCAACTCTATTCTAAAATATTTATCTGATAACTATTTTAAACAGTTTTGTTTTTATAAATATTTTGATATATTTATTCTAAAACGTAACAAATATATTTGCTGATTTTTAACAATAAAAATTAATGTATGACACAAACCGCATTTATAATCCATATCTCATATTTCCTTAATATCTTGTACCTTTGATGGTGTTAAACATGGTGTCACGTGGATGGGAATATGCATGGAAATGATATGCAAATGAGATTATGCACAGTAAAACTAGGCGTTGTAATCTCCATATATGGTGATTTCTGGGAGGAGTCGGGGTGGAGATGCACGTACGCACAATCTTCCCCTGACTGGGATTTGTAAAGTGATTTTTGCGCAGGTTCCGGCGTACGCATGGTTTTATAAATCTGAAAACTTTTGCGCGTACGCAAAATCTAGCTTATGTGCGTACGTACACTTTTAGGATGAAATCTACGGAGAGTTTTATAAATGAGGCCCCAGATCCGGCCCACATCTGGCACATATGGAATGATGATCTGGCCCTCATGTAGCGTGGAATGATGGCACTTGGGCGGACCGCTACTGTTTGCCAGATCTGGGCCAAAAGCAGGCCATAGCAATGCTACATGTCAGCCAAGAGCAAAGAAATAAACCACACTGGACCTTATCTGAGCCACAAAATCTTCATATATATATTTTTCCAGAGTCCTCTCTGCTTGTACATAAAAAAGAGACAAACAGAAACTGAAGAACTACAACTGACTTAAGCCACAGCCTTAGATGAATTCAGCTGAAGATAAAATATATTAAATCTTTGAAGATCTCAGCAGAGGAGGATTAAACAACTCCACAAACAGCATCACCAGCTTCACTTATTACTAACAGGGTTTAAATATAATGTTTTTCATTTGAAGTCACCATAATGGTGATTGGCGTTTACATTAGTTAGGCTCTATATATTTATATAGCTCTTACTATTGGTCATTTGTCTTTGCCTGCTGGGAAGGTGCGTTTGACATGTTTGCAGTATATGATAGTTTGCTGTTGATGGCCTTACGATTATCATATATTGTCATTTGAATCTCAAAGTAATTTAATGTGTAATTTAATGTAGTGATGGGCAGATGAAGCCTCATGAAGCTTTAAGCTATTCAGCCAAGTGGTTTACAAAAGGGTTAATTTCTGGAGTCTTCATTTGCTCACAATACCACCTGGTGGCCAAAGAGTGTAAAACAAGCAGATATATTACAGATGGTGTAAAGTCCTTCCATGTGTATATTCCACCCATGAACTCAGACGCTGATTTCACCAGAGGAGGAATCAAGTCCTTCCTTTCAAGTCACAAACGAGTCTCGAGTCAAATCCTCAAAGTGTTAAAGTTAATGAGATAATTAAGAGACTAATTAATAATAATAATCATAATTAATAATAAAAAATAATAAAGATGAAAAATTATCTGGATTGGATCTGGATCATTGGATCTGTGATCGATTGCTTCAGTCTGTTCCTTTCTGTTGTGCTGCTGAGAGGTTTGCGATTGCAGCTCTGTTTAGCTTCGGTTTTTATTGAATACCTTACTTTCACTCCCTGTTGTTTAAAGTGATAATATATAACTTAATTCCCACCATATTTCTAGTGTTATCTTTCAAACTAATCTAACTAATTTGATCGTTCGCTTTTAAAACCGCGAGTGCAGCGCATTAGCATTCGTTATCCAGTTAGCTTGTCACTCGCGGTTCCATTCACGTTTCTATTTGCGCCTACTATTGTTTTCTTTTCTTTTTTTTCTCTCACTCCGTTTTTATTTCTATCTTGCTTCGTTTTTCACGAGTTCATCAAACAACAGTGGTAAGTAGTAAGTTAAGTTGGTGTCATTCATCAATCGCGGTGAGTAATGGCTTCTTCTCCTGCTATTGTTGTTTGCACTGTTTGACACATGCACAGTTTATCTGTCTCTGTCAGCAGCGAGGGATTCACGTGTGATAAATGCAGTTAATGCAGGAAATAGTTAGGCTGACAGAGAAGGTTTTAGAACTAGAGACACGCATCCGAACTTTAGTTAAGGATAGTAAGAATGTGAGGGCTGTAGATACTGCTTTGGATGCGACTAGTTCAGAGAGTCCTGTAAATTTTTCGGTTCCGGGTGAGCCCATGCAGCAGGGCAACAGGGTGACTGTGAGGCAGCCTAGTCGCGGGTCAAAACACCGCTCTTCCGTTCCGATCAAACAGGTTCTCCCCACTCAGTGATGCACCCACTGAGAAACCTGTTGAAAGTGCTCTAGTTATTGGCGATTCTATTGTACGGAACGTGAAAATAGAGACACCAGCCACCATAGTCCATTGTTAACCGGGAGCCAGAGCGCCTGACACCTTGGCAAATTTAAAAGTGCTGACTAATGCTAAGCGTAAATTCAGTAAGATTGTTATTCACGTCGGCGCTAATGATGTTTGACTTTGCCAGTCAGAAATCACTAAAAATAATGTTAAAGAGATGTGTGAACTTGCAAATACAACGTCAGATACTGTAATATGCTCCAGACCCCTCCCTGCACTCAATGGCTGGATGTCTAAGTGGTGCCCGCAGAATAACATAAGGTTTATACAATTGGACGAGTTTTGGGGCAGACCTGATCTGTTGAAAAGAGACAATGGTGACCTCAACAATGGTGACCATTAAAAAATAATAATAATAATAATTCTGCAATGCATGCTGGGTACTAGCATAGTACAAAACTCATCCATGGCTCCCAGCATGCATTGCTGCATGATTTTTTTAAGATTAGTTTTTAATGGTCACCATTGTTGAGGTTCACAAGCTGATTCTTGATGTCTGTGTGAGTCTAGTTACTTCCATAGATTAAACTTTTTGTGTACAAACTGTTTAGACAGTCCTTTCTATTACCTGACTGTCACAGAACCACTGGCTCTTAGAATCACTTTTGCTATAATCAATAAATTAATTTAACCAGAAATTAGACACACAATGAGTCTATGTTCATTCTCAATGAGATAGGTTTACCAACAGATGACTGGCATTATTATTAATATATAACAACCAACTACTGATCATTTTCTCTGAGTTTCGAGGAACGCATGGTTACAACAGCCAGTTTAAAAAAAAAAAAAGACTAACACAGAAATCAAGGGTCAAGAGCCCAACTAATGCAGACAGTGATCTCTAACATGGTTACTTCAAATGAAACAATAAATCAACATCTAAACCTTAGTTAATTCTCAATAAGATCTTCTGTAGATGTCTGACAGAAGTAACGTCAGTCTGGTTATTAATAAGTAGAGCTGGTGATGCTGTTTGTGGGGTTGTTTAATCAGATTTTGAGAGATTTAATGTATTTTATTTCAGTTGATTTCATCTAAGGCTATGGCTGAAGTCAGCTGTAGTAGTTCTTGTGTTTCTCTTTTCTTCAGTGATTCTGTTTGTTAACAGCAGGTGTTCATCACTAATGCTCAATCAGCACTTAATTAATCACTTAATTACTTAACTGCAAGTTTTAAAACTTACATGGTTTAAGCCAAGGGGAATTGGTTTACTCAAACGGTTTGAGTTACCCCAACTTGTTGGGTTTTACAGTGTGGCTAAACCGACCGTCTGCTAGCTGCCTCACGCCACAGAAGTCAGTTAATTCTCAGCACATAGAGAATCCTTCACCTAGACATCACACTATAGAGACTGTGTCTGTTCCCCGTACTAGTAAATACAGAAAACACCCAAACCAAAATAACAGTAACAGTTTAATTGATGTTCAACAAATAAAAAACAGATATAATACAGATAAACACATGATAAAGCTTGGCTTATTGAATATTAGATCCCTTTCTACAAAAGCACTTTTTGTAAATGATATGTTCACTGACCATAAACTAGATGTGCTTTGTTTGACAGAAACCTGGTTACAACCAGATGATTACATTACTTTAAACGAGTCTACACCCCAAGATTACTGTTACAAACATGAACCGCATCCAAAAAGTAAAGGGGGAGGTGTTGCTACAATTTATAGCAATATTTTCAGAGGTCGGGTTTCAAGTATAATTCGTTCGAAGTAATGGTGCTTCATATAACATTATCCAAAGAAACAAGTGTTAATGATAAATCCCCTGTGATGTTTGTACTGGCGACTGTATACAGGCCACCAGGGCACCATACAGACTTTATTAAAGAATGTGCTGATTTTCTATCTAAGTTTGTGCTGGCTGCAAATAAAGCCTTAATTGTTGGTGATTTTAATATCAATGTTGATAATGAAAAAGATTTGTTGGGATCAGCATTTATAAACATTCTAGACTCTATTGGTGCTAAACAACACGTGTCAGGACCTACTCATTGTCGAAATCATACTCTAGATTTAATACTGTCATATGGAATTAATGTCAGTGGCATTTTTTGCAGCAAAGCGATGATATCTCAGATCATTATCTAGTCTCCTGTATATTCCATATAGCTAAAGCTGTAAAGCCAACTCCTTGTTACAAATATGGTAGAACCATCACTTCTACCACAAAAAACTGCTTTAAAAATAATCTTCCTGACTTATCTCAGTTCCTCAGCATATCCAATAGCTCAGAACAACTTGATGGTGTAACAGAAAGTATGGACTCTCTCTTCTCTAGCACTTTAGATAAGGTTGCTCCTTTACGCTTAAGGAAGATAAAGGATAAGACTCCAACACCGTGGTATAATGAGCACACTCGCGCCCTAAAGAGAGCAGCCCGGAAAATGGAGCGCAGCTGGAGGAAAACAAAACTAGAGGTATTTCGTATAGCTTGGCGGGAAAGTACCCTATCCTACAGAAAAGCATTAAAAACTGCTAGATCTGAAAACAAACATAACCCCCGTTATTTATTCAATAAAAGTGACTAAATTAACAAAAAATAAAGCATCAACAGGTGTTGGCATTTCCCAAGAGCACAGCAGTAATGACTTTATGAACTACTTTACTTCCAAAATCGATACTATCAGAGATAAAGTTGTAACCATGCAGCCGTCAGCTACAGTATTGCATCAGATAGTGCACTATAGATCCCCTGAGGAACAATTCCACTGATTCTCTACTGTAGGAGAGAAAGAATTATATAAACTTGTTAAATCATCTAAACCAACAACATGTTAGACCCTGTTCCATCTAAACTACTAAAAGAGCTGCTTCCAGAAGTCACAGATCCTCTTTTGGCTATTATTAATTCATTATTGTCATTAGGATATGAACCCAAAACCTTCAAATTGGCTGTTATTAAGCCTCTCGTTAAAAAACCACAACTTGACCCCAAAGATCTAGTTAATTACAGACCGATCTCAAATCTCCCTTTTCTGTCAAAGATACTAGAAAAGATAGTACAGTTCAAACAACACGTGGTTACAACAACCGAAGAAACAGAACTACTAACACAGAAGTCAAGGGTCAAGAGCCCAACTAAATCAGACACTGATCTCTAACATGGTTACTTCAATTGAAACAATAAATCAACATCTAAACCTTAGCTAATTCTCAATAAGATCTTCTGTAGATGTCAGTCTTGTTATTAATAAGTGGAGCTGGTGATGCTGTTTGTGGGGTTGTTTAATCAGATTTTGAGATTTAATGCATTTTATTTCAGTTGATTTCATCTAAGCATGTGTCTAAAGTCAGTTGTTGTTCTTGTGTTTCTCTTTCTGTCAGTGATTGTGTTTGTTAACAGCAGGTGTTCATCACTAATGCTCAATCAGCACTTAATTAATCACTTAATTACTTAACTGCAATGTATATCTTATTTTAGTGAACTCAACTGAAATAAGTTCAGAGTACTCATAATTGTTAGATTTAAAAACTTAAAAGTTTTAAGACAATAAGTTTCATCAAATGGTTTGAGTTATCCTAACTTGGATTTTTAAGGCAATTGGTTTACTCAAACGGTTTGAGTTACCGTGACTTGTTGGGCATATATCTTATTTAGTAAACTCAACTGAAATAAGTTCAGAGTATTCATAACTATTAGTTTTAAAAAACTTAAATATTTTAAGACAATAAGTTTCCTCAAATGGTTTGAGTTAACCTAACTTGTCAGGTTTTTAAGGCAATCGGTTTACTCAATCGGTTTGAGTTACCCTAACTGTTAGGTTTTACAGTGTAGGGCCGTTACTTTTTACACTTTATATGTTACCCTTGGGAGATATTATCAGGAGACATGGTGTTAGCTTTCACTGTTATGCTGATGATGCTCAGCTCTATGTTTCTTTGTGGCCCGGTGAAACACACCAAATTGAGAAACTAACGGAAAGCATAGTCGATATAAAAAACTGGATGACGAGTAATTTCTTACTGCTAAATTCTGAAATAGCAGAGATGTTAATTATCGGACCTAAAATCCCCACATGTAGTAACCTAGAACACTATCTAACACTTGACGGCTGCTCTATCAATTCTTCTTCATCAGTTAGGAACCTAGGTGTGCTGTTTGATAGCAATCTTTCATTTGAAAGCCATGTTTCTAGCATCTGTAAAACTGTGTTTTTCCATCTCAAAAACATATCTAAATTGCGACCTATGCTCTCAACGTCAAATGCAGAAATGCTAATTCATGCGTTTATGACCTCAAGGTTAGACTATTGTAATGCTTTGTAGGGATTAATATGTAAATAATTTAATTTAGCTCAAAGGGAATCATTTATGATTTTATAGGGAATTTGAACAGAATCACTGTTTTGCGGCTGATCACCGAGTCGGCTGGCGATTCACTGAACAAGCCGTATAACATTAATTCTGCACTGGATATTAAAATCCAAAATATAGTGAAAACACTATCAATAAGCACAGTAACCAGATCGGCAGATTAAGACATTAACTTGTAAGCACAAAACACAAGATACTTCTATTTTCAATATAAATAAGACTTTATTTCTATAAACCTAAGACATAAACTTATCTAACACACGGACACACACATTCACACGTTGCAGAAAGAGAGAAAGGATGAGTTTAGAGAATGAGAATGTGAAATCCCAAGTTTATAGCAATATGTGCTATTGCATAGACCTGAACAACCATCAATCACTTAATTAACCCTCGCATTGAGTTTCTCAATGAGGCTAAAATTTATATTAAATGCACCAGTTCAGCCAGAATCTGGAGGTTACTTGCTTCCGTTGCCTTTGTGTTACAGGGATTCCCTTCTGTTGTCATCGTTGCAGGAAAGGGGTTTTCCCGAGTTGGTGATTGGCTGGAAGTTCAGTAGTCTTTGAAGTGATGTCTTGGGGAGCCAATGGTTGGGCGTTGGCTGAGGATGGTTTTGGAGTCAGTTGCTGGTTGAAGTTTGAAGTGGGTGCAGTCGGAGCTGGACTTTGCGGCAAACTTAACTTTTGAACACGAGACTCAACGAAAAGAAACTAAAGTAAAAGAATAAAATGAGTAACGAGACTAGGTGGTTTTTCCTCTCATCATGGTGTTAAGTAGCAACTGGCCTGTAGGCCAGAGCACGCTCAAAGAGCGCTAAAAAGCAGTGTCAAAATGCGGTGGCGAGAAGACAGAAGACAGAAGACAGAAGACAGAAAAGAGAAGGGCAAGAAGGGAAGGTTTGATGGTGTCCTGAGTTTTTAAACTCGGCTTTTGGACACATATCATCTGGTGTCTTGACCAGTTAGACAGGCTGTTATCTTAGCTAGGGTTGTTCCTTCCAGCATAAATCAGCATGTTATCAGTCACATGATTTGAATTTTACACACTCTTGCAAAGTATACTTTTGGACGTGATTTCTATTATCAGAATATGATACATTTGACAAAGAATCAATTGGAAGAAACGTCTCAAGCTACAATTGTCAAACTCATACATACCAAACACGAATAAACCTTAAAGTCATTCAATAGTTATTAAAAAGACATACATAATATGTGCTTAAAACATGATAGTCTAATGAGTGGTTACATACATAATATAGTGTTATGCCTAGCAATGTCCTTTTAGGATGATTTTATGTGCATATGAAAAAGAAAGTATCTGTGTAGTTTTATGTAGGACATAGGTACATGTTCCGTGAAGACCAGAGAGAGGTTAAAAGGTCTCCTAAAGAATTTCAGTCTCAGTCTTTGTCTTGTGGGGAAAAAGCCAATCTAAGGAAGCTCGTGATTTCCAGCGTGGAACGCATGTGATGGCCATCTCTTTGACCATCAGTCTTGATTACTTGTCCCAAATTTGATGATCTCCTTCCGGCATTGTACTTATCAATAAGTATTCTTTTGTCTTAATGTTGCGAGCTGTTCTGTGAAAGAGGCTTGTTGGTTAGGCTGTCTTCAGACGGTTGGAGCTAGGAATCTGATTTATGATGTCCTGTTTTCTTGGGGCCTCTCTGGAATTTTGGCTCCTCATGTTTCGATGTTCTGATCGAATCTTAAATTTGTCTGACTCGTTCTGATCCTACAGCTTTATTGGGTGGTTGTTCTGCACGCTTGATCAAAAAACTACAGTTGGTCCAAAATGCAGCAGCTAGAGTCCTTACTAGAACCAGGAAGTATGACCATATTAGCCCGGTTCTGTCAACACTGCACTGGCTCCCTATCAAACATCGGATAGATTTAAAAATCTTGTTAATTACTTATAAAGCTCTGAATAGCTTAGCTTCTCAGTACTTGAGCGAGCTCTAATCACATTATAGTCCTCCACGTCCGCTGCATTCTCAAAACTCTGACCATTTGATAATACCTGGTCATATAATTAGAATATCATCAAAAAGTTGATTTATTTCACTAATTCCATTCAAAAAGTGAAACTTGTATATTATATTCAGTCATTACACACAGACTGATATATTTCAAATGTTTATTTCTTTTAATTTTGATGATTATAACTGACAACTAAGGAAAATCCCAAATTCAGTATCTCAGAAAATTAGAATATTACTTAAGACCAATACAAAGAAAGGATTTTTAGAAATCTTGGCCAACTGAAAAGTATGAACATGAAAAGTATGAGCATGTACAGCACTCAATACTTAGTTGGGGCTCCTTTTGCCTGAATTACTGCAGCAATGCGGCGTGGCATGGAGTCGATCAGTCTGTGGCACTGCTCAGGTGTTATGAGAGCCCAGGTTGCTCTGATAGTGGCCTTCAGCTCTTCTGCATTGCTGGGTCTGGCATATCGCATCTTCCCCTTCACAATACCCCATAGATTTTCTATGGGGTTAAGGTAAGGCGAGTTTGCTGGCCAATTAAGAACAGGGATACCATGGTCCTTAAACCAGATACTGGTTGCTTTGGCACTGTGTGCAGGTGCCAAGTCCTGTTGGAAAATGAAATCTGCATCTCCATAAAGTTGGTCAGCAGCAGGAAGCATGAAGTGCTCTAAAACTTCCTGGTATACGGCTGCGTTGACCTTGGACCTCAGAAAACACAGTGGACCAACACCAGCAGATGACATGGCACCCCAAACCATCACTGACTGTGGAAACTTCACACTGGACCTCAAGCAACGTGGATTGTGTGCCTCTCCTCTCTTCCTCCAGACTCTGGGACCCTGATTTCCAAAGGAAATGCAAAATTTACTTTCATCAGAGAACATAACTTTGGACCACTCAGCAGCAGTCCAGTCCTTTTTGTCTTTAGCCCAGGCGAGACGCTTCTGACGCTGTCTGTAGTTCAAGAGTGGCTTGACACAAGGGATGCGACAGCTGAAACCCATGTCTTGCATACGTCTGTGCGTAGTGGTTCTTGAAGCACTGACTCCAGCTGCAGTCCACTCTTTGTGAATCTCCCCCACATTTTTGAATGGCTTTTGTTTCACAATCCTCTCCAGGGTGCGGTTATCCCTATTGCTTGTACACTTTTTTCCACCACATCTTTTCCTTCCCTTCGCCTTTCTATTAATGTGCTTGAACACAGAGCTCTGTGAACAGCCAGCCTCTTTTGCAATGACCTTTTGTGTCTTACCCTCCTTGTGCAACGTGTCAATGGTCGTCTTTTGGACAACTGTCAAGTCAGCAGTCTTCCCCATGATTGTGTAGCCTACAGAACTAGACTGAGAGACCATTTAAAGGCCTTTGCAGGTGTTTTGAGTTAATTAGCTGATTAGAGTGTAGCACCAGGTGTCTTCGATATTGAACCTTTTCACAATATTCCAATTTTCTGAGATACTGAATTTGGTATTTTCCTTAGTTGTCAGTTATAATCATCAAAATGAAAAGAAATAAACATTTGAAATATATCAGTCTGTGTGTAATGAATGAATATAATATACAAGTTTCACTTTTTGAATGGAATTGGTGAAATAAATCAACTTTTTGATGATATTCTAATTATTTGACCAGCACCTGTATCCCCAGTGAAGACCTCGACTAAAATACAATAAAACTAAAAATATAACAAAATAACTAAAAATATAATAAAATACCTAACTACATAATACTATTATTGCTAGAAATTGCAACAATATAAAGATAGAAATATAATACATTTATACATTTAACATTTTAATTAAAACATAATAATATACAACTATGAAAAAATGAATAAATACATTCTAAAATAATAAATAGTATAAAAAAGTAATAATATATATATACAACAGAAATATATTAAATGAATTAAACTATAAATTTAAATTATAATAAACAAACAAATATATATTATAAAAAATAGACAGAGAAACAATAAATGCATTAAACTATATGTTACAATTATAGCAAATTAATAAATCATATAAATGAAAAACTTCAAATAATGAATAAAACACAAATATAACAAATACATTAAATTATAAATTAAAATGCTCCATTGGGATAAGACCACGGAAATCAGGTAAGCCCTTTACACAATCTGACATGGCTGCGGTTGGAATTGAACTGCGGGTTTCGTCTGGCCAGAGGAGAACTGGCCCCCCGACTGAGCCTGGTTTCTCCCAAGGTTTTTTTCTCCATTCTGTCAAAGAGGGAGTTTTGGTTCTTTGCCGCTGTTGCCTCTGGCTTGCTCAGTTGGGAACACTTCATTTCTAGTGATTATCGGCGATTTGATTGCACATATACTATTTAAACTAAACTGAGCTAGACAATGACATCTCTGAATTCAATAATGAAATGCCTTTAACTGAAAATTGAGTGTTTAATCTTGTACATTACTGACACTCTATCCTCCAATTTGATACTGTTAAGTGCTTTGACACAATCTGTATTGTTAAAAGCGCCGTATAAATAAAGGTGACTTGACTTGACTTAACTAATTAAATGATGATTGCGCATTAGTGATGAACACCTGCTTTTATTGAGAATTACAGAGGATCATATGTTGATGTTTTATTGGTTAAAATGATGCCACCATCATGGAGATCAGCGTTTGCCTTAGTTGGGTTCTTGGCCCTTTTGATAACTGAAAGTGTTTTGTTTTTAAGTAATTGCAATATTGAATTCACAACAAACATTTTTGTATTTGTACATTACTGAATTAAAGACTTGAGGAAGCAGATGAGCTTACACTTTCTGCTTTTGAGTCACTTGAATACATTTCATGAAGTTGTTTATTTATGCACATTTGTGATAAATTGGAAATGTGATAGTGAAATATAAAAGCGTTGAGAAATACTGGGTACCCCAAAATTATTATTTTTTATTTCTTCCATCCGATTTATTCTTTAAGAGACTCTTAAAAACGTGTTCTAATGTTACATTAGTTTTAGCCGAAAATTCCGTGATGGGCTCACAGAAGTGATACCAATGTAAGTCAGTGACAGGCATCAGCCGTGCTCCACGCACGGAAACCCTCAGAATCAATATGCTGACGCGATACTGGGAAATTTATCGTCATCATTATTGTTCAGAACTGGGTAGGCTTAGGGTAGGGGTGGGGTCAGGTACTCCAGTGAAAGTATAACTGCATCGGAGTCACTCTTTTTACGTGGTCCGATGCAGCGCTGGTGTTGAACCAGTGAATCCGTGCATGGACCACGGCTGATGCCTTCTGTGAGCCCATCACGGAATTTTCGGCGATTCCGTGATGCCACCACAGATTCGGGGTTAATTAAGTCCATGAACATTACGCGGAATTCTGTGAGATCAGGTTGAGTTTTAGTGTCTTCCGTAAAATGCCTGTAGTTGGAGCATTACACTAGAGTGATGAGAAATCTACGTTCTGGTCAAAGGGCAAAGCCATTAAAGAAAGCGCCAGAATGCTGCAGATTCTGATCTGTGCGTATTTGATCATTTCCTACAATCACTAGCTCTCATCTTTCCTTGTTTGAGACCGATAACACATTCAGCTATTACAGAACTGCAAAAAAAAGTCATATTAAACAAATTTTTCTTTCGAAAATTTTTGTCACCATTTTCATTTGTACATCTCAAACACACATTTTTTTTCTTTCTTTTTCAAACACACATTTTAAATCAAGCAGGAATAAATACACATGGTTTAAAAGCGAAAACATTTTTTTTCTAAAAACAAGCAAATGTCCATTTTGTGTGTGTGTGTGTAAAAACCAATTTAAAACAAGCATCTCATTTTTGTGTAATAAAATCCAATTTCTAAAACACAATAAAATATAACAATTAAATTACTTTAAACGTCATCTGTTGTGCAAGACCGGGGGTGAGTCCTTATCAATCTGTCTTCACCCTGCTCTCCAGAACAGGCGCGTGAGATGCGTTTTGGGCTCAGCAGAGATCCCCTCTTCTCCGGCCCGCTGTTCCCGTAGCCAGAGTGGTGAGGATGCATCTACAGGCTGCCAGGAGCTGCGGCGCCCGGCGCCCCCGTCCAAATATCGCCGTTCGGTACCCCTGCAGCATCGTTGTTACCTTTAGCTCGCATGCATGGAGAAGTACCGTAACGCGCTTACCCACCAGCAGGTTTCTAATGGCCCAGATGGCACCCTTGATAACGTTGAGGATGAGCCAGAGCGAGGTAAATTCCTGTGATGTCAAGCCCTTCAAGCCCCGGCCCACCCCAAGGATGGCGAGCTGGTACTCTAACTGGGCCCCACCCGCTGGTAGGCACGGGAAATATAGGGGGCCGGTCTTGGCCCACAGGTCCCGTGCAGCGCCACACTCCCAGAGCAGATGTCGGACGGTCTCCGGGGAATTGCACCCGGACCAAGGGCAGATCGCGTTTTTGGCCATGCCTCTGGAGTGCATAACCAGGGCCGTAGCTAGTGGGGTGAAAGGTGGGGACAATTCTAGGGGCCCCCACCGCCCAGGGGGCCCCACAAAATCCAGGAATTATACTATATAGGCCTATGTTCTGTGAATAATTCTAATATTTTATTAGTTGTATAACTGAGATATTATGAAAACCACAAAAAAGCATGCAATTTGGTTAAATTAATTTTCTAATATCTGCTCCTCTACCCTCCCGAAAAATGGTTTAGTCAGATACAGTATCCTCAGAAGTCCCACCCAGATCGTGAACAAGATGACAAATCAGAGTTGAGACGTCAAATGAAGTTAGCGATGTACATTAGTGATGGGAAGTTCGGATCATTTTACTGACTTGGACCTTTGAGTCTCGTTCAGCAAAATGAACGAATCTTTTTTCGAGTCATTTCGTTCATTTTAGCAAAATATAATTAAAATGTTACGTGCTACTTCCCTAACACATCTACTACTTATGCAAACGTTGATCACACTACAAACAATACAAAACTAATGCTATAAGAAACATAAAAGATTAATTCATTGTTTATCTGGGTCTGTCTATTATTAGCTCACCTCACCTCACCTCTTATCTGACAAGTCTTCGGGTTTGAGGTGTTCGTTCATCATGTGACAGCCTCATAAGCTAAACCTATGTAGTCAGAGCCGGAAAGAGAATTGATTAGTTCATCTCTCGAGTCTTTCGAGTCATTCGTTCTTTTGTCACGTGATGTGACAGCATTGGACAGATAAATTAGTTAATTTACAAGCTTCCTTACAAACGGGTGCATAGTTATTATTATTATTATTTACTCTTACAGTTACGTGATGCGTTTCTGGTCTCAAATTGTAGCTTTTTAATTACAGTTTATAAATGTGAATTTCTGTCATGATGGTTCTTTTCCATAACACTGAATGTGGTAACAAAGGTAATAAACTAAAGAGTTGGTTATTATTGTTATTATTAAGTATTTTTCCCTCAGACTGAATAGGTGTAGCTTATGAGGCTGTCACATGATGAACGAACGACTCAAACCCGAAGACTCGGGAGACGAACTAATCAATTCTCTTTCCGGCTCTGACTGCATTGGTTACGCGTATGGGGCTGTCACGTGATGAACGAATGACTCAAATCCGAAGACTCGAAACTACTCGAAACTAATTCAGTGCAGAACCTATAGGATGTTGCGCATGCGCGACTGAACGAATCACTCTCCGAGACGACTCATTCTTCCCGAGTCACATTAAAGATTCGTTCAAAAAGAACGAATCGTTCAAGAACGACCCATCACTAATGTACATGCTGACTGACAATGTCGGGGAAAAGAAAATATAAGTTACCAGAAATGGAATGAAAAGAAGGAGAGAGAGGCCAGGAGAATTACTGTATCCCAGTCTATCAAGACCTTAAGACAGGTTAGTATGTTGTCATGTAAACTATCGACCACCGCTGCCGCCACCATATAATTTTATTTAGGCTACTGGCGCGTGTCGGCCGCCGACCATATAGCATACTCAAAACCCCAGGTTTTATTTTTAGGGGTTCAAGCACGCAGTGCTGAAATCCTATTGTATTTGTTAGGATTTATTATTATTATTATTATTATTCCGCGCTAAAACTGATCCTGCAGCCCAAATCGTAAGAGTTAGAGAGCTGAAACTTGGTCAGATGGTAGTAGTCTGGCTCGCTACTCAGGCGCAAATGCATTAGGCATTAGGTTCAGTAAAAAACCTTTATATGCATTTATTTGTTAACTGTTTTGTTATTTTGTAAGAAACACCTATTAGGATATATATGGGCCTCCATGCTTGTATATTGTACAGTATATGATATGTGTGTGTGGGGGGGCCCACATCAATATTTTTTCAGGGGGCCCCCAATCCTCTAGCTACGGCCCTGTGCATAACCGCCCTGACCGGGAGGATCTCATGAGCCACCATCCACGATAAGTCCTTATGCCTGTTCTGGAGAGCGGGGTGAGAAGCGTTCCTCCAAACTTGTTTTGCCTCACTTAGTGTGAGACCTGGAACTGAACTCACCGGTTCCCAGTCCTGCACAAGAGAGACGAGATGCTTGTGGTTAGTTAAAATGGTGACATCTTCTGTTTCTAAAAGGTATTTCTTTAAAAACTTTTTGATAAAACAATACTCTTACCAGTACCAGTACCAGTCAGTCAAGTCCATTGCTCTTCGTACTGATAAAACGTCCGTGGCTAAAAGGGTTACGTCGTCCATGTATAAAACACAAGTGGCTGTCAGTCCGCCCGTCCCAGGAACGTGAAGTCCATTGATCCATTTGTCCCTTCTCAAGATCTGTGCCAGTGGCTCAATACAAGCCACGTACACCCCAAAGGACACCCCTGACGGACACCGCTGTGGATATTCACAGCCTTGGAAAGATGCCCATTTACAAGGATTTTGCTGACTATGCCCTCATTCAGCAGTCCCACCCAGGTTATAAACCTCTCTGGAAAAGCCCCTTTTTTGCAGTACCTGAAAAAGGTACTGGTCCGAGACTCGGTCAAATGCTTTTTCAAAATCTAAATTTAGGACTATTAGCCGAATATTTCTGTCTCTCGCATAACAGATGGTGTCTCTAATCAGCACTAGGCTGTCTGTTATCTTTCTTCCGGGCACAGCGCAAGCTTGGTCCGGGTGGTTCACGTCCTCTAAAACAGTCGACATCCATGTCGCTAAAATCTTACTAAAAAGCTTACAATCAAAGTTTAAAAGTGTGATTGGTCTCCAATTTTTTAAGTCAGTCCTGTCCCCTTTTTTGTACAGTAGCAACACTATCCCTATCCTAAAACTGTCCGGCAGTCTGTCCAAAGTCTCAAGGTCGTTAAAAAAAACGGCCAGTAACTCATGTGCTAAAATATGCCAAAACGTAAGATAAAACTCTAGGGAGAGTCCATCCTCTCCTGGGCACTTCCCCCGTTTAAAACCTTTAAGAGCTTTATACATTTCTAAAATGGTAAAATCCTGGGATAAAAGCGTGTTTTGACTATTGATTGTCTTGGCTAAAAAGTTTAAAACTTCCCTTGCCGTGTCCTCGTGCACATCTTTTTGGCTGTACAATCCTTCTACTTCTTTTAAAATCTCTTCTGTTGTACTTACTTCCCTCCCTCCTACCTTAACCTTAATTACTGCCCCCCCCCTTGTTATTATCTTGTGCACTTTTCACCTTGCTCTGTTTCTCTTTCTTTACTTCTCAAGATGACACCTTTACTTACACTCAAAAAAATGATTCGGTCTAAATTGTTCCAGTGTTCATGTGTTTCCACACTACAGAGTGTTCAAGTAGAATTGAAGCAGTGCTGGAGTTAAGGAGATAATTATGTGATGATTGATCATTAATGATGAACACCTGCTGTTATCAAGAAGAATCACCGAAGGAAAGAGAAACACAAGAACTACAACTGACTTCAGCCACAGCTGAAGATGAAATCAACTGAAAAAAAAGAAGACATTAAATCTCTCAAGATCTGATTAAACAGCTTCACAAACAGCATCAGATTGACTTTATTTCTGTCAGACTTCTAGAGAAGCTCTTATTGAGAATTAACAGAGGTTTAGATGCTTTATTGTTTTGTTTGAAATCACCATCAAAGAGACCAGTGTTTCCTTTTGTTGGGCTCTGGGCTCTTGAACCTTGACATGTTGGTGTTAATATTACACTGGTTGCTTTAATTGTGTGTTTATATAGCACACACTTCGTTTAGCCAGCAAAGCTAAGAAAAAAAAAAAAAAAAAAAGTTGCGGGCAAATGATCCACCGATCTCATTTCAAGTCCAACATCTGATTGTATGGATGTAGTACTGCTTTAGATTTTTTTATATAGCTTCAGATGTAGTAGTCTTGTAAAATCAGATAATTTAAATAATTTACAAATCACTTTGTGCTCAAAAAGTTTTCATCTGTATCAATACAAAGATCACAGACATCAAGAATCAGCGTATGAATCTCAACAATGGTGACAGTCAACAAAATGCTTCATGTTGCAATGCATGCTGGGTACCAGCATAGTACAAGACTCTCCCATGTATCCCAGCATGCATTGCAGCATGAATAAACAACGCAGCTGAATTTTCTGATTATTTTCTTTTATTCTTACTATTTTATTTTACGTATGCTGTTATAGTTGTGACTTTTAGTAGCTTGTTTTGTGATGTTCAGAGTTTTATCTGAATATTTTCTTGACTGTCACCATTGTTGAGATTCATACACTGATTCTTGATGTCTGTGGTCTTTGCATTGCTACAGATGAAAACTTTATGTGCACAAGGTGATTTGTAAATTATTCAAATTATCTGATATTTACAATACTGCAAGATATGAAGCTACGAAAAAAATCTAAAACAGTATAATGTCTACATAATCAGAAATTGGACTTGAAATCTACCCACAACTCTTTTTCACTTGGCTTCGTTGGTTAAGCTAAGTGTGTTTTAAATGATCACACAATTAAAGCAACCAGCGTAATATTAACACCAACATGTCAAGGGTCAAGAAACACTGGTCTCTTTGATGGTGATTTCAAACAAAACAATAAAGCATCTAAACCTCTGTTAATTCTCAATAAGAGCTTCTCTAGAAGTCTGACAGAAATAAAGTCAATCTGATGCTGTTTGTGAAGCTGTTTAATCAGATCTTGAGAGATTTAATGTCTTCTTTTTTTCAGTTGATTTCATCTTCAGCTGTGGCTGAAGTCAGTTGTAGTTCTTGTGTTTCTCTTTCCTTCGGTGATTCTTCTTGATAACAGCAGGTGTTCATCATTAATGATCAATCATCACATAATTATCTCCATAAATCCAGCACTGCTTCAATTCTACTTGAACACTCTGTAGTGTGGAAACACATGAACACTGGAACAATTTAGACTGAATAATTTTTTTGAGTGTAGGATGTTGGATAAAACTGACATTTCTTTTTTTACTTCTTTAATTTCTTCGCTAAAATCAAACCCATTGTTTAAAAGATTAAAATACCTCTGTAGACGCTTCTGCAGCCCCATCATGCAATTTTTATTTTTTTTTTTTTTTCCTCCCTATCTTACTAAAAAACTCTTTTGTCCGTCCTTTAACCATTTCCCACCATAGTGCTCGTGTCTCATAGAAGTCTTGGAGAGTTTGCCATTGGCTAAACTGCTCCCTGTATTTTCTAGCTACCTCCTCATCTTCTAACAGGGAGCAGTTTAGCTTCCACAAACCTCCACCTACCGTCACACCCACAGGGAGTGATAGAGTGCAAGACAGCATGGAGTGATCTGAAAAAAAGAGGGGGGTTAATCTAGCATTGGTTGGCGAGAAGTCACGTGTAAAAACATAGTCAATTCGAGAGGCTCTGGTACCATCACCACTAAGCCAGGTGTAGCTCTCCTCTCTTTGATGCAGTGTTCTAAAACAGTCCACTAATTTAAAATCCTTGACTAAATTTTGCAATAAAATCCCCTGCCACCACTAGGGGAGCCCTACCTAGCATGTGGGGCTGCAGGTCTTCTAAAAGTTCATACCTCTGTTTTTTTCCGTAAAACCATATACATTAAGAACATTAAACTCTTTTCCTAAAAAGGTCAGTTTTACTAAAATTGCCCGCCCGTCTCTCACCACTGTGCTCCCCTTTACCAAGATATGGGGGTTGTTAATTAAAATAGCAAGACCATCATTTCTGTTAAAATTTGACCCGCTCCAAATGGAAAGGCCTTGGGTCCACATCTCCTCCCACTTTCTGTAATTTAAAAAAAAAAACACACTCTTGCAATAAAAACACGTCAGATTTAACAGTTTTTAAAAAGGATAAAATGCTCTGTGCTCGCAACTGGGATCTCACACTTCTCACATTGATGGTGGAGATAGTGAGAGTCATGAGCAGTAGGGTAAAGAGGATATGAACTATAAAAGAAGACATATTTAAAAGAATAAAACTACAGAGGTATCATTTAAAATCATGTTATGTCTTGTTGCACTTTCCTTTTCCCCAGAAAGACTGGGATCAGGGGGGCAAGTGCTCAGCGCCTCGGGTGCTACAGACAGACCCTCTTGCGGCTCCTTTGGTGACGATGCTCTTAGCTTAAAATGCAAAAATGAAACCTCATTTGGGGATTCTAGGAGCCACATATTCTCTAGATCTTTATATTAAACAAATGCCACTGTAAAGCCTGAATATTGGAAATAAAAAAAGCTGCATTACTCAGGCTTTTAGACATGAACACTTATCATACGATCCTCAACAATGGTGACAATAATTATTCATGCTGCAGTGCATGATGGGAGTTTTTACTGTGGTGTTACCCAGCATGCATTGCAGCATGACGCATTTTGTTGATTGTCACCATTGTTGAGATTCATATGCTGGTTCTTGATGTCTGTGTGTGTCTCAATAGTCCTGGAGTTTAAATATTTATATGCATTGCACAAATTTAAAGTGCATTTAATATAACCATTAGAGCAACACTTTCAATGCATGCTGAAGTTTCACAAGGTTGGATATTAAAAAAAATAAAAAAGTTATACTGAATGTAAACAGGTTTATGATGGTTATTTCATCACATGAAAACAGCTAATAGCTGCTAACTGCACAGCACTGATCACTCTGTTTTATAACAGCACATGTATTGCTGCAGAGAAAGATGTGACGTAACAAGTCAAGGGTCAATAGCCCAACTAAAGCAAACACTGACCTCCATGATGGTGGCATCATTTTAACCAATAAAACATCAACATCTGATCCTCTGTAATTCTCAATAACAGCAGGTGTTCATCACTAATGCACAATCATTATTTAATTAGTCACTTAATTATCTCATTAACTTTAACTCTTTGAAGACTTGGGATTTGACTCGAGACTCGTTTGTGACTTGAAAGGAATAGGCTTGTTTGAGATGAGCAAAATCTGCGCAGAACCGATCACCGGTGATCACCGCGAGGTGCATGCCGGTTAGAAAAGTGTCCGAGTTACGTCCGCCTTGCTCTGATGTCATGCTGACTTGTGCCAAAAAACTCTCGCGACGGCGAGGCGGCTGTGTCGGATTGAGCAGTCGCACGCAGTTGCTCTCCACTGACTGCGCTGATCAAAAGCATGATGAGAAACAACTGACTGACGACACAGCTTATTGCTCATTGGTTCAGACAACCGTGATGCTGCGTTCTCTTCTAAAATGTTTTATTTTTTTAATCTGATTTCATGCGATTATGTATCTAAATTATGCATGAATATTTCCAAACACTATGACAGTGCGATCTCTGTGTGAGATATGTGATTGTTGTCATATTTTCTATAAAAATCTAAAATACATGTTTGAATTAAAATAAAAATGGATGAGAAATACGCCTTTCGTATGGAATTAAATAGCAAGCACTTTGAGTGTCTTGTTCATCATATTTATATTCATATAAAAGCAACAGAACTGAAATTATATCATGTTTATCAGCAGCACAGTACATGATTGAGAATAGCGTGATATCTGCGTTTGATCTCGTAGGTATCTGTTCCACTTCGAGAGGTCAGTACTGTGTATTTCACTCCTCCCCTCACTGCAGCCGCCTGCTCTCGCCTACACTGTAAAAAATGATTCACTATATTTACTCAATAAAATTGTGTCAACAGATTACAAGCAATATTATTAATTAAATTCAACACAAAAAAATTAATTAGAATTAATCAAATGAGATGCTTATAAATTAATCATTCAAAATGAGTAAAATAGCACAAACAAATTAAGTAAAATTTAAACAAAATATTGATTTCACTGGCAAAAAAAAAAAAACTCTATGCTAATGAATAGTATGCATGCCAGGCCAGTAGTTGGCGATGAAGAAACACCTCGCAAAAATGTAATACACATGCACATGACGTCACCTTTTTCACAAATTCATGTTTTTGTTGTTCACATGGAGATGATACAGGCATTGTGTTCAAAAGCTTGTGTTTCCAGGCCCCCCCAAAAACAGTTATTGAAGACACCTGATGTTAACACACAGAATCACTGAAGGAGAAAATCTGAATTTTTAGGTTACCATTACGGTGGTCAATGTTTGCTTTAGTTGGGCTCTTGACCCTTGATTCTTTAACATTAGATTTTGTTTGGCTGCTGTTGCAGAGTTAAACAACAGTTAGACAAGCCAAATGAGAAGGTGGTCTGGTGGTGTTGATTATGTAGTGTCATCATCATTTGACCTGAATCTCTGAATTAGATTTACTTTGATTGCAGCAGTCCTGTAATTCTACAGTATAAGATCTGAAGTTTCAGTATAACCCAAACGGTTTCTTAAAAATTGTTTTTTAGGCACACTCTGACATCAAGAATCAGAGTATGAGTCTCAACAATGGTGATAAACAGCATATTCAGATAAACAGATCAACTCTGAACGTCACAAAACAAACTACTAAAAATATGCAATGCATGATGGGAGCTATTGATGAGTTTTGATTGGTGGCACCCAGAATGCACTGCAGCATTTGATGGTCACCATTGTTGAGGTTCTCACGCTGATACTTGATGTCTGTGTGTCTAGATGAAAGCTTTTTTTAATTATTTGATTTGAAGAACTTTTAAATCTCTGTTTATGCTGAAAATTTCAGACATTACACTGTACAATCACAGGATGGCAGAAACCGATACGGTAAATCCAACTCAAAGATACAGGTCAGATGATGATGATGTCAAAACATAACCAACACCACCCGATCACCTTTTCTCTTGG
Source organism: Onychostoma macrolepis (assembly GCF_012432095.1). Taxonomy (NCBI): domain Eukaryota; kingdom Metazoa; phylum Chordata; class Actinopteri; order Cypriniformes; family Cyprinidae; genus Onychostoma; species Onychostoma macrolepis. Next base: position 3,672,263 of record NC_081169.1, read on the forward strand.
CTTGTCTTAACTGTTGTCTAACTCAGTTACAGCAGCCAAACAAAATCTAATGTTAAAGAGTCAAGGGTCAAGAGCCCAACTAAAGCAAACATTGACCACCGTGATGGTGACCCAATGGTAAAACATGATTTTCTCCTTCAGTGATTCTGTGTTAACATCAGGTGTCTTCAATAATTCAGTTTTGGGGGCCTGGAAACACAAGCTTTTGAACAAGATGCCTGTATCATCTCCATGTAAACAACAAAAACATGAATTTGTGAAAAAGGTGACGTCATGTGCATGCATATTACGTTTTTGCGCAGTGTTTCTTGATCGCCAACTACTGGCCTGGCATGCATAACATAGTATCACTAGCATAGTGTTTTTTGTCCAATGAAACCAATATTTTTGTTTAAATTTTACTTAATTTGTTTGTGCTATTTTACTCATTTTGAATGGATAATTTATAAGCATCTCATTTGATTAATTCTAATTAATTGTTTTGTGTTGAATTTAATTAATAATATTGCTTGTAATCTGTTGACACAATTTTATTGAGTAAATATAGTGAATCATTTTTTACAGTGTACATTTCAGGCGAGGCGAGGCGCATCTCAAACAAGCCTAATGACTTGGTTCCTCCTCTGGTGAAATCAGCTGCTGAGTTCATGGGTGGAATAAACACATGGCAGGACTTTTACTTTCAGATCCCTGGACTTTACACCTCTGTCTGTAATATATCTGCTTGTTTTACACTATTTGGCCACCAGGTGGTATTGTGAGCAAATTAAGCCTCCAGAAATTAACCCTTTTGTGAACCAAGCTCAATGCTTCATGAAGCTTCATTTCACCATCACTAGTTTATAGTAGTGATGGGCAGATGAAGCCTCGTGAAGCTTTAAGCTTTTCAGCCAAGTGGTTCACAAAAGGGTTAATTTCTTGAGACTTCATTTGCTCACAATACCACCTGGTGGCCAAAGACTGTAAAACAAGCAGATATATTACAGATAGAGGTGTAAAGTCCAGGGATCAGAAAGTAAAAGTCCTGCCATGTGTTTAGTCCACCCATGAACTCAGCAGCTGATTTCACCAGAGGAGGAACCAAGTCATTCCTTTCAAGTCACAAACGAGTCTCGAGTCAAATCCCAAGTCCTCAAAGAGTTACAGTTAATGAGATAATTAAGTGACTAATTAAATGATAATTGTGCATTAGTGATGAACACCTGCTGTTACTGAGAATTACAGAGGATCAGATGTTGGTGTTTTATTGGTTAAAATGATGCCACCATCATGGAGATCAGCATTTGCTTTAGTTATTATTTAAAATCATGTAGGCATATAGATAATGTGCAATATATAAATAAGTTTTAAAATCAATAGCTTTGAACATGATTATATACAAGCTAAGATTTTTAAGTGTTTTTATACCTACACTCAAAAAAATTATTTGGTCTAAATTGTTCCAGTGTTCATGTGTTTCCACACTACAGAGTGTTCAAGTAGAATTGAAGCAGTGCTGGAGTTAAGGAGATAATTATGTGATGATTGATCATTAATGATGAACACCTGCTGTTATCAAGAAGAATCACCGAAGGAAAGAGAAACACAAGAACTACAACTGACTTCAGCCACAGCTGAAGATGAAATCAACTGAAAAAAAAGAAGACATTAAATCTCTCAAGATCTGATTAAACAGCATCAGACTGACCAGATTGACTTTATTTCTGTCAGACTTCTAGAGAAGCTCTTATTGAGAATTAACAGAGGTTTAGATGCTTTATTGTTTTGTTTGAAATCACCATCAAAGAGACCAGTGTTTCCTTTTGTTGGGCTCTGGGCTCTTGACACTTGACATGTTGGTGTTAATATTACACTGTTTGCTTTAATTGTGTGTTTATATAGAACACACTTCGTTTAGCCAGCAAAGCTAAGAAAAAAAAAAAGTTGTGGGCAAATGATCCACCGATCTCATTTCAAGTCCAACATCTGATTGTGTGGATGTAGTACTGCTTTAGATTTTTTATATAGCTTCAGATGTAGTAGTCTTGTAAAATCAGATAATTATTTAAATTTACAAATCACTTTGTGCTCAAAAAGTCTTCATCTGTAACAATGCAAAGATCACAGACATCAAGAATCAGCGTATGAATCTCAACAATGGTGACAGTCAAGAAAATATTCAGATAAAACTCTGAACATCACAAAACAAGCTACTAAAAGTCACAACTATAACAGCATACGTAAAATAAAATAGTAAGAATAAAAGAAAATAATCAGACAATTCAGCTGCGTTGTTTATTCATGCTGCAATGCATGCTGGGATACATGGGAGAGTCTTGTACTATGCTGGTACCCAGCATGCATTGCAACATGAAGCATTTTGTTGACTGTCACCATTGTTGAGATTCATAAGCTGATTCTTGATGTCTGTGATCTTTGTATTGTTACACATTATATTATACATTACTGACACTCTATCCTCCAATTTGATACTGTTAAGTGCTTTGACACAATCTGTATTGTAAAAGCGCTATATAAATAAAGGTGACTTGACTTGACTGGAGGCCGCTAGAGCTAATGCACTCTCTGTCAGGTCATACATGTGACTGGGTTTCAGGCTGTTTACCCTGGAATCTGTATAGCTGATTATCAGTTTTCTCTCGTCTGATTTCGCGCATCTCATAAACTCAGAGACATAATGTAAGTTAATTCAGATTGTGGAATCTTGGTGCTGTTCTCTCTGCAATATTAATTTAGTTCTGTAATTCCGTTTTTCCTGATGTTTTTGTGAAGTTGTTTTCTCTTATGTCCACACTTTTATGTGCTGTTTTAGTTCAGAGACCTTCAAGCTAGCGGCTAACACAGAAAAGCAGCAATTTTAAGTTTACACCCTTGGTGAGCGGAGCGAGGTGTGTATTATTTGGCTCCATGTATACTGACTGAAAGGCTTTAAGGATGTTAAATGTCTATATTGACTGTTACTGGAAATATGTGTTGTTATTGTTAGACAACTTTAAAGGTCATTTGATTTGCATTGCATATACACAAGTGCATGAGAATTTACTGTAAAAGAAGTGATGCTTTATTTGTAAATTTGTGTCATGCTAAAAGTTATTTAATAAGCATATTTGTGTGTTTACTTCTAGTTTTCACGGTGCTCATGCTGAATACAATTGAATAAAAAGATTGCACCCGTTAGAGACTCTCTGCCATTATTAAGGAGCCAAGGGCTGTAACAGTGAAAACTCGTCGCTGGGTCATCCATCAATGCCGACGTCTTCTTCAGCCAGCGGATACAAGATCATCTGATGTTTTGCACGCCAGTATATTGATGCCACAGCTGCATTGAGAGACTTTGGCTGACTACATTGGACATCTAAAGAAATCAAGAAATGCCATATTCTAAATAATTCCAAGAAGGGTTTTGAATGTGTAATACAAATACTGTAAATGCTATTATCTCATAATATTAATTCCTGAACTTAACAATATCTGAGGGGCTAAATATTCCGACTGAAGATAATCAGCAGTATTCTCGTTTATGACATTCAGTAGCGGTTTCTGTTTACCCTCCTTGATGTGTCCACAAAGTGTAAATGTCTGATTTAAGTGGTAATATATAGTTTTAACGGTAATTTAAAGCCACCACTCATCTAAATTTAAGTCTAGACATAAAACACTCTAAGGCCTTACAGTACAAACAGATCCATTAAACCAACAAGATGTCATCACCTGCTGAGGAAACAGACAAAACCCCAGAAGCACAAGTCAGGTTGAGCTCCCGTGATCGTGGTTTAACAACAAAGGGTCAAGAATTACGTGAACAGGAAGCAAAAAGGAATGAAAAGGCATTCAACAAAGCCTATGATTCTTGGAAACACACAGCAAAGGAGTTTAGAGTAAAATTGAAGGCTTTCTGCTCATCTGAGGACCTTGGAAAAATCCAAATTAACATTAAATCCAAACACGCTGTAGTACACCGAAATTATGAGCCCATTCGACGCAATCATGCCACTACTTCCGATATTGTCAAAAGAATGGATGCATGTGACACTCTTACAGATGAGATTTGTGACCTTGTCAGTAAACGACTAGAGAACATAGAGGAGGCTTTCAATGACCAACTAGAGAAAGAGAGAGTGCGAATAGCGCTGAATAAGGATGAGTATGAGTCAGTCTTTGGATATACAAAAACAGAAACAGTCATTTCTGAGTCATCACAAGGATCAGGCAACCACTCAAGCGCCACCTCCAGGTCCTCTAGTAAACGTGCAGATGCCAAGGCAGAACTGGCCGCCAAAGTAGAACAGGCAAAAGCTATGCAAAAAATACACTTTCAACAGGCGAGACTAGACAAACTGAGAGTGAATGGAAACTCAAGGAAACACAGATGCTAGCAGAAATCAAACAAAGGGAGGCTGAAATGAAACTAAAGCTAGAAGAGGAAAAAACGAGGTTACAACAGCTACAAGCGGACAATGAAGTGAAGGTAGCAGCAGCTCGGGTTAGAGCGTACAACAATTTTGATGGCTTTGAAAGCTTTGAGGAAGAGACTGACCATAAAACTCAGTATAGTGGGCAAAATGTTGGACTCAGAACCCCGCTAAATCCCCAAGCAATGCCATTCCAGCCTCATCCCACACACTCAGAGGTGCCAGTAGCTCAGGAGGTCAGCCTAGCCCAGGCAATTGCAAGCTCACTTACCCTAAGCCGCCTACCTGTCCCAGAACCAACCACGTTTACTGGCGATCCCTTAAAGTTCATAGACTGGAAGATATCCTTTATGGCTCTCATCGACCAGAAGCCCCTCCCAGCTAGTGAAAAAATGCTCTATCTAAAGAGCTATCTTGCTGGGGAAGCACGCAAGGCTGTTGAAGGATTTTTCTATCGAAACTCTGAGAAGGCATATCAGGGTGCCTGGGCAGTCTTACAAGATAGGTATGGAAGTCCATTCATTGTCCAAAGGGTTTTCAGAGACAAGCTCATGAAGTGGCCAAAGATATCTGTAAATGACCCTATTGCATTAAGAGAGTTTGCAGATTTTCTTCAAGGTTGTGTTGAGGCCATTCCTCATGTTAAGGGCCTGGGTATTCTAAATGATTGTGAGGAAAATCACAAGCTCCTTAAAAAGCTGCCTGAGTGGATGGTGTGCAGATGGAGTCGTATTGTTGTGGAAGAGCTAGACAGATCTGGAGACTATCCAAGTTTTGTGCATTTCACAGAGTTTATGCAAACCGAAGCTCGTATAGCTTGTAACCCAATCGCCTCTCCCCTTCTGATGAACGTTAAAAACACAGACGAGAGGCTTCCAAAGAGAGCCAAGACGCTCAACACAAGCACTCAAATGAAAAACTCCACCTCAGGAACTCTGGAAAATTCAAAACCAAAGCCACCTTGCTTAGTTTGTAAAGACGAAACACATGGTGTTGTTAAGTGTCCAACCTTTGCAGCAAAGACTACAGATGAAAAGAAGGCCTTTATTAGCCTTAGAGGAGCTGTTTGCCAACTCCGCTGTGATCAGGGCACAAACTTTGTGGGTGCGAAGAATGAGTTCAAGGAATCCCTCAAGCAATGTGATACAGAGGCACTGGAAGCCTTTCTGGCGGATAAACAGTGCGAGTTCATTCTCAATGCTCCTTCAGCGAGTCATGCAGGCGGTGTGTGGGAGCGGCAAATTCGGACCATCCGCAACGTGCTGAATGTTACGATCGCACAGTGTTCAGGTAGACTAGACGATGCCTCCCTTAGGACGCTGTTCTATGAAGCTATGGCCATCGTCAACAGTCGCCCATTAAACGTCGATGGAATCAACGATCCAATGGCACCAGAGCCCCTGACTCCAAATCACCTTATCCTGATGAAAGCTAAGGTTGCCTTACCACCTCCTGGAAAGTTCGTAAAGGAAGATGTGTACGCCGCAAAAAGATGGCGCAGAGTACAATATTTAACCGAACAGTTCTGGAGCCGATGGAAAAAGGAATACCTTCTGAATACGTCCATTAGGCAAAAGTGGCATGTACCCCGGCGCAACTTGAAAGTGAACGACATAGTCATCATAAAGGAAGATACACTCCCAAGGAACCAGTGGCAACTAGGACGAGTTGTTGAAACTACAGAAGGGTCAGATGGCTTAGTTCGTCGGGTACAGGTACAAGTAGGGGAGCGGAAACTAACACAACAGAACCATCGATCTAAGCCATCAATCATTGAACGGCCGATCCAAAAGCTGGTGCTCCTCCTTGAAAACGAATAGTGGTCTGTCAATTTTAAGTATACTTACATCAGACATAGTCTAAAGGTTTTATTTAAGGTGACCCTATTTTTTTGTTCGTGACCTTATACACCTATAGCTCTATACTTAGTCAGTTATTATAGTCTAGAAATCATGTATGAGTAAATGTTTTGTTTTCCCTGCTGAGAACATTTATCATAACATGATTGGTGGGAGTGTAAGTGGCCACTGGAGGCCGCTAGAGCTAATGCACTCTCTGTCAGGTCATACATGTGACTGGGTTTCAGGCTGTTTACCCTGGAATCTGTATAGCTGATTATCAGTTTTCTCTCGTCTGATTTCGCGCATCTCAAACTCAGAGACATAATGTAAGTTAATTCAGATTGTGGAATCTTGGTGCTGTTCTCTCTGCAATATTAATTTAGTTCTGTAATTCCGTTTTTCCTGATGTTTTTGTGAAGTTGTTTTCTCTTATGTCCACACTTTTATGTGGTGTTTTAGTTCAGAGACCTTCAAGCTAGCGGCTAACACAGAAAAGCAGCAATTTTAAGTTTACACCCTTGGTGAGCGGAGCGAGGTGTGTATTATTTGGCTCCATGTATACTGACTGAAAGGCTTTAAGGATGTTAAATGTCTATATTGACTGTTACTGGAAATATGTGTTGTTATTGTTAGACAACTTTAAAGGTCATTTGATTTGCATTGCATATACACAAGTGCATGAGAATTTACTGTAAAAGAAGTGATGCTTTATTTGTAAATTTGTGTCATGCTAAAAGTTATTTAATAAGCATATTTGTGTGTTTACTTCTAGTTTTCACGGTGCTCATGCTGAATACAATTGAATAAAAAGATTGCACCCGTTAGAGACTCTCTGCCATTATTAAGGAGCCAAGGGCTGTAACAATCAGTTTTAGTCACTTCAAGGCAGGAATAAACATTTCTGCTGCAGCAGAAAGAAAATATGACTATGCAAAGGAATCAACTGAATTAAATTATTTTATATATATATATATATATATATATATATATATATATATATATATATATATATAGTTTCACACACACTGTAAAACTAAAGGTTCCTGGAGGCACCTTTTGGGGTTCTTCACTTTGCCACTGTGGCGGAACCCTCTGTAGTGGATTTAACTCCCTCAGAGTTAAAATTAACACTTACCCAGAGTACATATGGGAATCACTGCTAAAGTGTTAAATTAACACTTTTGAAAGAGTTAACATTTTTAACACTCTGATAGTGTTAACTAACAAACTCTTAACATGTAAAATATCAAAACCAGAATGGATGATGAGAACACCAAAGTTGGTGTTGAAAGTTAACACTTATGGTCAACACTGCACCAGTGTTCAGGTGAAAATATTAAAAAATAAACCCACAAAACAATACACGTTTACATTTATTTATTTTATTGAAACATTGTAAATATTTTTCCCTGCACCAAAATGTCTTCACACTCAATGTTTTCAAAACATGTAAAGAACATGTTCTTACAACAATTAAACATCATAATGTAGAAGCAAATCAGTGCAAAGACACAAAAAACATTCTTATTTGGTCCATTAATGTCATAAGGTTCATAATGCTGACATTTAGGAGGTTAAACAACAGCATTCCAATTCATTACCATAAAAGCTGAATGCGTGTTAATGCTCACTATTCAAAGTCTGTGTTGGTGTTTGGACCTCCTTGGAGAGAATAGTCTCATTCTTTTTTTCAGCACGGGGAGATGCGTTTCTCTGCAGTTTTCAGCCAAGCAAGATATCCACTCCTATTTGCAGCATCCCAAAACTGCCCCTGTAAAATTGAAAAATAAATAAATAAATATAAATACAAAACCAAAACAGGATCATTTCACATCCATTTATCAAAACTATTATCAGGTGAAATGTCAGAGACAAGTATGAACTGCAATACAAGAACTTCACCCAAAACTGAAAATTCTGTCATTATTTATTTATCCTCATGTGGTTGCAAACCTGTATGACGTTACCCCATGATTTACTCACCTGCAAGGCATCCTAGGTGTATATGACTTTCTTCTTTCAGACGAATCCAATCAGAGTGATATTAAAAAATTTCCTGGCTAATCCAAACTTTATAATGGCAGTGGGTGGGTGTTTCTGTTCAACAGTCCAAAACAAGTGCAATGAAGTGCATCCATCCATAATAAAACATGCCTCACACGGCTCTGGGGGGGTGAATAAAGGCTTCCTGTAGTAAATCAATGTGTTCTTGTAAGAAAAATATCCGTATTTAAAACGTTATAAACACTTTTCTTTAGCTTGCGCTAAATGTTGTACGTGGAAGCCTTTCCGGGCGGATGACGCAGGACGTCGGTGTAGTGCATGCGAAGTGACGAAAGCGGAAGAGCAGAGTAGAGAGCTAAACAAACGAATCACGAATTAGAAATACAAAACAAGGATTTGTAAAGAGAAGAGAAATGTCGGAGGATTTCGATGTAAGCCAAGAAGAGAGTGGTTTGTCTTTGCTAAAGTAAGGAAAATTGAAACTGTAAACAAACGTTGGTTCTCGTGAGACTAGCATATTTCACTGGAGCCAAAAATTCACTAAAGTCCTACCTCATCCACCCGGAATGGTTTGCGCACACGACAGTTAGCGCAAGCTAGAGGAAAGTGTTTGTTTTATATATGGATATTTTTCTTACAAAAACGCATTGATTCGCTACAGGTGGCCCTTATAAGGTGAACTATCCCTTTAAGGAAAAGCATTTAATTCACTGTAAATGTATATTGTAAAAAGAAAGTCAGTCTTACTAGAAAATGGGTCTTCTAACGACAGAGACAAAGTCACAATTCCAAGTGCATATTGATCTCGCTGCACTGAGGTTGGACGACTCCTATCAAAATGAATGCACATAAATGGGACAGTACATAAATAAATGACAGTTCAAGCATATCAAAAACTTACAGTTGATATATTTTTTTAGAAAGAAATCAGACTCTTTATTAGGTTGGCTTGAGAGAGCCAACCTACTGATCTGCTACTTAAGCTTATTATTAGGTTGGCTTGAAAGAGCCAACCTACTGATCTGCTACTTAAGCTTATTAAGTTGGCTTGAGAAAGCCAACTTACTGAAATGCTATTTAAACTTCTTATTATTATTCTTCTGAGACTAAAATTTCTGACTGCTACTCCTCCTAGAGCTTTAACTCTACAGACTCCAAACTCAGCCCAGATCTTCAGACTGATCTCGCCGGGTGTGCTATATCTTTTCTAACTGATCAGACTTACGGTTTTCATATAACTGAAGATTAAAAATCATAAAAATCCCATAGACTTACATTGAATAGTCTTGGCTCATCTGAACATTCCGTCAAACTCCAACTGTCAAAATTTAAATCTAAACACACTGAAGCCCATTAGACTCAATCAGACTTCCCTTCTATGTACTATTTCTAACCCAATCAAACTCATCTATCTCTCTCTCTCTCTATCTATCTATAATCTGACTTTATCTATCTATCTATCTATCTATCTAAAGTCTATCTGTCTTTCTCTCTGTCTGTCTATCTATCTATCTATCTATCTATGTCAGACTGTATTGCCTTAAGTTTGTAAAACTACTTTAAACTTCAAACTATTTCATACTGAAAACCATCAAACTTAAAACTTTTTTAAACTTCTTAAACTTTTAAAACTTTTTCAAACTTTCTGGTCCGGCTTTCTCAAGCCAACTTAAAGTTTGTCTCGACGAACTTTTTAATCTAGTTATTATTATTCTTAGACTAAATTTCTGAATGCATCTCCTCCTAGAGCTTTCAAGCTAGAATCACCAAACTCAGCCCAGCTGTTCAGACTGATCTCACTTAGTGTGCTATATATTTTCTAACTGATTGGACTTATAGTTTTCATAAACGGAAGATTAAAAATCATAAAAATCCCATTGACTTACCATTACGGAATGTTCAAATGAGCCAAGACAATTCAAACTCCAACTGTCAAAATACAACTTTTAAACACCCAGAATCCTTTGAGACTCAATCAAGCTTCCCTTCTATGTACTATTTCTAATCCATTCAAACTCATCTATCTAATATTTCTAATCTTTCTATCTATCCTAGCAACATACTAACCATGCTAGAAACATGCTAGCGACATGCTAGTCACTTGCTAGTCATGCTAGCAACATGCTAGTAACATGCTAATCATGTTAGAAACATGCTAGCGACATGCTAGTCACTTGCTAGTCATGCTAGCAACATGTTAGTAGCATGCTAATCATGTTAGAAACATGCTAGCGACATGCTAGTCACTTGCTAATCATGCTAGCAACATGCTAGTAACATGCTAATAATGTTAGAAACATGCTAGCGACATGCTAGTCACTTGCTAGTCATGCTAGCAAGATGCTAGTCACTTGCTAATCATGCTAGTAACATGCTAGCGACATGCTAGTCACTTGCTAGTCATGCTAGCAAGATGCTAGTCACTTGCTAATCATGCTAGCAACATGCTAGTAACATGCTAATCATGTTAGAAACATGCTAGCGACATGCTAGTCACTTGTTAGTAATCTTGGCAAGATGCTAGTCACTTGCTAATCATGCTAGCAACATGCTAGTAACATGCTAATCATGTTAGAAACATGCTGGCGACATGCTAATCATGTTAGAAACATGCTGGCGACATGCTAGTCACTTGTTAGTCATGCTAGCAAGATGCTAGTCACTTGCTAATCATGCTAGTAACATGCTGGCGACATGCTAGTCACTTGCTAGTCATGCTAGCAAGACGCTAGTCACTTGCTAATCATGCTAGCAACATGCTAGTAACATGCTAATCATGTTAGAAACATGCTAACGACATGCTAGTCACTTGTTAGTAATCTTGGCAAGATGCTAGTCACTTGCTAATCATGCTAGCAACATGCTAGTAACATGCTAATCATGTTAGAAACATGCTAGCGACATGCTAATCATGTTAGAAACATGCTAGCGACATGCTAGCGACATGATTGTCACTTGCTAATCATGCTAGCAACATGCTAGTAACATGCTAATCATGTTAGAAACATGCTAGTCACTTGCTAGTCATGCTAGCAAGATGCTAGTCACTTGCTAATCATGCTAGTAAAATGCTAGCGACATGCTAGTCACTTGCTAGTCATGCTAGCAAGATGCTAGTCACTTGCTAATCATGTTAGAAACATGCTAGCGACATGCTAGTCACTTGTTAGTCATGCTAACAAGATGCTAGTCACTTGCTAATCATGCTAGAAACATGCTAGCGACATGCTAGTCACTTGTTAGTCATGCTAGCAAGATGCTAGTCACTTGCTAATCATGCTAGCAACATGCTAGTAACATGCTAATCATGTTAGAAACATGCTGGTGACATGCTAGTCACTTGCTAATCATGCTAGCAACATGTTAATCATGCTATCAACCTTTTTCTGGTTTTTACCTTTTAAAAACCAGTAAATAAATACTTAACTAGCCTATTTCAAACTGAAAACCTTTAAACTTCAAGCTTTCACAACTGCTTTAAACATTCAGGCTAGGCTTTCTCAAGCCAACCTAAAGTTTGTCTCGACGAACTTTTTAATCTAGTTAAGTTGGCTTGAGAAAGCCAACTTACTGATATTGTACTTAAACTTATTATTATTATTCTTTTTCTGAGACTAAAATTTCTGACTGCTACTCCTCCTAGAGCTTTAACTCTACAAACTCCAAACTCAGCCCAAGTCTTGAGACTGATCTGACTTAGCGTGCTATATCTTTTCTAACTGATCCGACTTACGGTTTTCATAAAAATTAAGATTAAAAATCATAAAAAATCCCATAGACTTACATTGGCTCATCTGAACATTCCGTCAAACTCCAACTGTCAAAATTTAAATCTAAACACACTGAAGCCCATTAGACTCAATCAGACTTCCCTTCTATGTACTATTTCTAACCCAATCAAACTCATCTATCTCTCTATCAGACTTCCTTCTATGTACTATTTCTAACCCATTCAAACTCATCTATCTCTCTATCTGAGATCTATCTCACACACACACACACACACACACACAGACACACACACACAGACACGCCGCACACACACAGACACACAGACACACACACACACACACACACACAGACACGCCTCACACACAAACAAACAAATAAACAAACATAGACCTTTCAATCATAAGACCTGTTTTTCCTGTTTACACCTGTGTCCTTTGGGGGCAATATGACCCCAAAATTGAAAGAGTAATTGTAAAACAATTATAAATTTTAATCATACATATAATATATCTTTTTTGTTTGTTTGTTTACTTCTCATCTATACATTAATGCTGTGTTTTGGGAGATATGAAGTACTTTTGTACCTGTTTACCACAAAAATCCTCAGCTACACCATTAGCTTGCATGTGAAATATTACATTTTTATGAATAAATCTCTTAAATGATGATCTAAATTTAATTTAAACTGTTTCTGGATATTGATCTAGGTGTTAGGTGTACAATACTGCCATCTGGTGGTTAGAGAAAAACTTGTGGAAATCACAGATTTTGAAAGAATAGTGTAATGACCATATATATCCAGCAGAGGCCCATAGAGAGCCATTCATTTTTCTGGAAGTGGTCAGTTACTCCTCTCACATCTTTTCTGATATATATTTTGTAATTATATATTGAAAAATTCTAAAATACATTAAAAACAGTATTTTTCCCAAAGGTTAGAATTTGTTTTTGTTTGTTTCATGTATTTTGAAGTTCTCGCTTTTGCAATAATGCCACAAAAAACTTTTTTTTTTTTACATAAATGTAAATAAAATCAAAACGAAGAAAAAAAAAAACTAAACTAAAAACAACAACTGCAATAAGCAGATATGAATGGCGGGTATGTGTGTAAGAGAGTGTGTGTGTACGTACGTGAGTGAGTATGCTCGTTCAACATTGCATTTGTGCTCTAGTATCAGACTTTGATTTTGTTGTGTGGACATTTTCAGATTTATGCAGAATTTATTGATTTTATTTGCCAATTTCTATAAAAATGCGTGTGTGTGCATCTTTTCTACATTGCATTTGTGATCTAGTACCAGGCCTTCATTTCTGTGTGAAATTTTTTTCAGACCTATGCTGGATTTATTATTATTTTTTGACAAATTAAAAAATTTATATAGATTTTCATTTTCATATTGACCCCAAAGACCATATTAGTAAAAAAAAAAAAATTACATACCTTCAGAACAACCGAATCAAGTCCTTTTTTTTTTTTTTTATGTGAATACAGATAGAAAATGTTGAAAAGTCATAAAATCTTATTCCACTGAGATGAAGGGAAACATTTTTTAACTAAAGAAAGTTGATTGGGGTCATACTGACTATTTCTAATCCATTCAAACTCATCTATCTAATGTTTCTTATCTATCTATCTATCATTTGACTGTATCTATCTATCTATCTATCTGTCTATCTATCATCTGACTCTATCTATCTATCTATCTATCTATCTATAATCTGACTGTATCTATCTATCTATCTATCTATCTATCTATCTGTCTATCTATCATCTGACTCTATCTATCTATCTATCTATCTATCTATCTATAATCTGACTGTATCTATCTATCTATCTATCTATCTATCTGTCTATCTATCATCTGACTCCATCTATCTATCTATCTATCTATCTATAATCTGACTGTATCTATCTATCTATCTATCTATCTATCTGTCTGTCTATCTATCTATCTATCCATCTATCTATAATCTGACTCTATCTATCTATCTATCTATAATCTGACTCTATCTATCTATCTATCTATCTATGTGTCAAACTTTAAGCTTTTAAAACTACTTTAAATTTCAAACTACTTCAGACTGAAACCCATCAAACTTAAAACTTTTAAACTTTTTAAACTTTTTAAACTTTTCAAACTTTTCAAACTTTCTGGTCCGTCTTTCTTGTTAACTTAAAGTTTGTCTCGACAAACTTTCCTATCTAGTTATTATTATTCTTCTTAGACTAAATTTCTGAATGCATCTCCTCCTAGAGCTTTCAAGCTAGAATCACCAAACTCAGCCCAGCTGTTCAGACTGATCTCACTTAGTGTGCTATATCTTTTCTAACTGATTGGACTTATAGTTTTCATAAAACTAAAGATTAAAAATCATAAAATCCCATTGACTTACCATTACGGAATGTTCAAATGAGCCAAGACAATTCAAACTCCAACTGTCAAAATACAACTTTTAAACTCCCAGAATCTTTGAGACTCAATCAAGCTTCCCTTCTATGTACTATTTCTAATCCATTCAAACTCATCTATCTAATATTTCTAATCTTTCTATCTATCCTAGCAACATACTAACCATGCTAGAAACATGCTAGCGACATGCTAGTCACATGCTAGTCATGCTAGCAAGATGCTAGTCACTTGCTAATCATGCTAGCAACATGCTAGTAGCATGCTAATCATGTTAGAAACATGCTAGCGACATGCTAGTCACTTGTCAGTCATGCTAGCAAGATGCTAGTCACTTGCTAATCATGCTAGCAACATGCTAGTAACATGCTAATCATGTTAGAAACATGCTAGCGACATGCTAGTCACTTTGCTAGTCATGCTAACAAGATGCTAGTCACTTGCTAATCATGCTAGCAACATGCTAATCATGTTAGAAACATGCTAGCGACATGCTAGTCACTTGCTAGTCATGCTAGCAACATGCTTGTAGCATGCTAATCATGTTAGAAACATGCTGGCGACATGCTAATCATGCTAGAAACATGCTAATCATGCTAGAAACATGTTAGCAACATGCTAGAAACATGCTAAACATGCTAGTCACTTGCTAATCATGCTAGTAACATGCTAATCATGCTAGTAACATGCTAATCATGCTATCAACCTTTTTCTGGTTTTTACCTTTTAAAAACCAGTAAATTAATACTTAACTAGCCTATTTCAAATTGAAAACCTTTAAACTTCAAGCTTTCACAACTGCTTTAAACATTCAGGCAAGGCTTTCTCAAGCCAACCTAAAGTTTGTCTCGACGAACTTTTTAATCTAGTTATTATTATTGTTTTTTTTAAATAAACATGACAATCAATAATCTTAAAATGTGCAGTTGTGGCTTACCCATGTATTGGTGGCTTCATACTCTTCAAGCACATCATCTCCTTTTGATTTTTCTGTTAAGCCAGCATGAACCATCTGTAACAATATTAAATAACTAGTTTACTTAAAATTGTAATTCCAAACCCATACGACTCACTTTTGCTGAATACAAAACACAATTTAATGCTTAAAGATAATAAGATAAAGTGTCTAAAGTAGTTCATTGCAACTCATGTGCCATTCTCCAAGACTTGTGAGGGCACAAAATCACTTTGAATGATGAACAATGTAATTCACTCAGTATAGAGAGTTTGAGTTTACTGAAAGTGTTATTTTCAAATTTATTCAATGAAAACAGCACTCAAATCCAATATAAGGACACATCAACATCATGAAAACTCAATTCATGCTTAATGAAATCACAAAAATTGGTCATGAGACACACAAGAACAAATGACTTGTATTGTCATTTAGATTTGGGCAGTTTACAGTGGTTTGATTTGACAATATGACGTTGCAAAATACATACTGTATTATAAATTAGGTAAAACACTTCCCTTCAAATTCAAATGTCATCTGTGAGAAACGTTTCGGATCGTTTAGGTGTGCACATCTATAGATATTGTCATAAAGTAATATTATTTTATAAAATACATATCGTAAATGAAGTAAAACACTTACTTTTGGCATTTTCCTTGTTAAAACCAACTTCCTCATCTGCTCCGGCATCACGAGTGAACGAAAATCTCTCTCTGAGAAAAAGTTTGAGTGCACAGCAGATGAATATCACTATAAATCAATATGATGTTATAAAATACATATAGTAAATGAGGTAAAACACTTACTTTCAGTGTTTTCCTTGTTAAAACCAACTTCCCCGTCTGCTCGCGCCGCGAGAGAAAGAAAATATCTCTAAAAAAACGTTTAGGAGAGCACAGCACATAAGTATGGCTATAAATTAATATGATGTTATAAAATACATATTTTAAATGAGATTAAAACACTTACTTTCGGATATTCCCTTTTAGAAAAGTCCTCGTCTGTTCCGCATCGCGAGTGAAAGGAAATGCCACTGATAAACGCTTAGGCGCACACAACACATTGAAATAATTATAAAACGATATGATATTACAAAACACACTTTGTGAGTAGGATTAAACACTTTATTTCGCTGTTTTCCGTCCCAATATGCTCCGCATCGCGAGCAAAGAAAATGGCGTCTGTGAAAAAATATTTCAGACGGATTAGGCTCGCACACGAGAAAATGTCCCGGATGTCACTAATAACACTCAACGGTGTTAATAAGGGCAATTCTCCGTATTGACACCGGCCAGAGGGTGCTGTTTACACTAGCTAGTGTTAATCCTTTACAATTCAACACCACAACTTTAACTCTTTACTCTAAAAGTCCGTAACACTGGGATTTCAACACTGGAGATTTTACTGTGTAGGCACCCTTTAAAAAGGGGTGGTTCTCTGAGGAACTTTTAACGGTTCCTGGAGGAACCCTTTTATTAAGAATGGTCAGGAACCACCTTGGTGCTTCGAGGCACCCTTTCTCAATTTCAGTTCTTTAATATTTGTTCCCCTCTCCCTCCCTCTAGTTTATTGTTCCTGCTATTGACATTTAATTATTTTAATAAACAAACAGAAAAACTAAAATGAATACATATCAAACATTGTTTATTGATTAACAACAACAATATCCATAGAAGTTTCAAATAAATAATCAATACTGCACATCACAATCAAATTCATGGGAACACCAGTGTTAATATTGTTATAAATAAAAATTAAAATAAAACTTACACTTTGACAAAACCATAAACAAATAAATGTGACTCAAATATCTTAGAACTTTAAAACAATCATACCTCAAAAATAGTACAATTCAAATGAGCAAATTTAATGTACATCGCAGTCAATGATAACATTCTTTCTTGTTCTAAATGGAGGTCACAGATTGGGAAAATTCACACAGGAAATTAAGAAATTGATAAGCCTCAAGACAGCTGTAGGTAGCTTGATGATCTCCTCTTGAATACCCAACAAATAGCAGCAGAAAAATAGTACACTTTCTGTATAATGTTGAATAGAACAAAGGCACTTATAAGGTGAAATCATGTTGGTAGGTTCGTCAGCAAGTAGCTCCTCACCATCAGGAAAACCTGCTGTGCTGCTCTCACCAAATGGGTCTCCATTACCACAGTTAGTGTAAGATTCTGTGTAGTTCGTTGAAAAAGGAGGGATTTACATAAAATTTAATAACAAAATATTGACATTTATTCATTTAGCACATGGTTTTATTCAGAGTATCTTAAAAATGAGTATTTTGTTATATTGGTGTACTGATTAATGGTTGTGGACTAGTTCAATGCAATATCTATTGCAATAATACACAGTGTATGTATATTTGAATGTATTTATGTATGTATGTGTTCGTGTGTATGTATATATACACAGGTGCATCTCAAAAAATTTGAATATCGTGAAAAAGTTTTCTGTAACTTGTTTCAAAAAGTGAAACTTTCAGATATTCTAGATTCATTACATGTAAAGTAAAACATTTCAAAAAAATATTTTTTTTGTTTTAATCTTGATGATTACAGCTTACAGATCACGAAAGCCAAAAATATTTACATTTGAGTTGAATTAAATGACCATCCCTACAGTACAAATTCCGTGTGTCTGCAGCAACACACATTAAAGCCTGAACAATAGTTTGGTGAGCTGTCGAACATGGTTCACTTGGAGCTGTAATGATTTGTTTTGCTAGAGACAATAAGATTGATGAATTGAATAGTAATAGCTTTAACTGCAGCAATCCAATACTGGATTTTTGACTTGAGCTGTAAGCTCTAATCATCAAAATTAAAACAAACAAAAACTTTTGAAATGTTTTACTTTACATGTAATTAATCTAGAATATATGAAAGTTTCACTTTTTGAAATAAGTTACAAAAAAACACTTTTTCACGATATCCTAATTATTATTTTTTTTTTATGCACCTGTGTGTGTGTGTGTGTGTGTATATATATATATATATATATATATATATATACACATACAGTGGTATGCCAAAGTTTGGGCACCCCTGTAAATTTTCATGATTTTCCTTTATAAATCATTGGTTGTCTGGATAAGAAATTTCAGTTAAATATATCATATAGGAGACAAACTAAAGAAAAAAATAAAGTTTATATGATTTATGGAAAGTGTGAAAGAATTATTTAAACAAAATTAGGCATGTGTATAAATTTAGGCACCACAAAAGAAAAATTAACTCAATATTTTGTACATCCTCCTTTTGCAGAAATAACAGCCTCTAAACGCTTTCTATAGCTTCCAATTAGAGTCTGGATTCTGGCAGAAGGTATTTTGGACCATTCTTCTTTACAAAACATCTCCAGTTCAGTCAGGTTTGATGGTTTCCAAGCATGGACAGCCCGCTTTAAATCACACCACAAATTTTCAATAATATTCAGGTCTGGGGACTGAGATGGCCATTCCAGAACGTTGTACTTGTTCCTCTGCATGAATGCCTTAGTAGATTTTGTGCAGTGTTTAGGGTTGTTGTCTTGTTGAAAGATCCAGCCCCGGCGCAACTTCAACTTTGTCACTGATTCCTGGACATTGTTCTCCAGAATCTGCTGATATTGAGTGGAATCCATGCGACCCTCAACTTTAACAAGATTCCCAGTCCCTGCACTGGCCACACAGCCCCACAGCATGATGGAACCGCCACCAAATTTTACTGTAGGTAGCAAGTGTTTTTCTTGGAATGCTGTGTTGTTTTTCCGCCATGCATAACGCCCCTTGTTTTGCCCAAATAACTCTATTTTAGTTTCATCAGTCCACAGCACCTTATTCCAAAATGAAGCTGGCTTGTCCAAATGTGCTTTAGCATACCTCAAGCGACACCGTTTGTGGCGAGTGCAGAGAAAAGGCTTTTTCCGCATTACTCGTCCATACAGCATCTCCTTGTGTAAAGTGCGCTGAATAGTTGAACGATGCACAGTGACACCATCTGCAGCAAGATGATGTTGTAGGTCTTTGGAGCTGGTCTGTGGGTTGACTGTGACTGTTCTCACCATCTTGCGCCTCTGCTTATCTGAGATTTTTCTTGGTCTGCCACTTCGGGCCTTAACTAGAACTGTGCCTCTGGTCTTCCAATTCCTCACAATGTTCCTCACAGTTGAAACTGAGAGCTTAAATCTCTGAGACAGCTTTCTGTATCCTTCCCCTAAACCATGATGTTCAACAATCATTGTTTTCAGGGCATCTGAGAGTTGTTTTGAGGCTCCCATGTTGCCACTCTTTAGAGAAGATGCAAAGAGGAGAAACACTTACAATTGGCCTCCTTTAAATACTTTCTCATGATTGGATTCACCTGTGTATGGAGGTCAAGGGTCACTGAGGTTACCAAACCAATTTTGAGTTCTAATAATCAGTGCTAAAGGTATTGAAATCAATAAAATGACAAGGGTGCCTAAATTTATGCACATGCCTAATTTTGTTTAAATAATTCTTGCACACTTTCCATAAATCATATAAACTTTATTTCACTTCTCAAATATCACTGTGTTTGTCTCCTATATGATATATTTAACTGAAATTTCTTATCCAGACAACCAATGATTTATAAAGGAAAATCATGAAAATTTACAGGGGTGCCCAAACTTTGGCATACCACTGTATATATATATATTTATATATATAATGTGTGTGTGTGTGTGTGTGTGTGTAAACCTCAAAATGCACAAACTCAGACTTACCTCAATTAATCATATACAGTCCAGCACAGCAGGATCAGGAGCAAGGCTCGGATTTCTTAGAAGAAAATAAAAGTGGAAAAAAATAAAACATATAAACTATAAGTAATTGAATGTTTTAGATCGGTTTCTGATGTTTCTCCTCAATTGTTCACTTATTTACACACCTTCAAAAAATGAGGTAAGTCCAGAGAGATCACTTTATTGTCAGCCAGCAACAGACATCAGCAGCTCCAGCAGTCCACTACAGAGCCATATTCATGAAACATATGTCTTCATTAACTGCTAAAAAAACAAAACAAAAGAAAACATGGATAAATTATAAATTCTTTAATTCAATTCAGTGTAACGTTAATATTGTATATAAGACTGGATTCATATATAATTTTGGATTAACGTTAGGCCTCACTCTGAAACACTTTCTATGGAAGCCCGTTTCCGCCACCTTGAGAAAAAATATAATTCTATAAGTCATTATAATGAGATACTTTCTCATAATTATGACTTAGGTTCTCGTAATAATGACTTAGTTTCTCATAATAATGAGAAACTTTCTCGAAATAATGACTTAGTTTCTCGTAATAATGAGAAACTTTCTCGTAATAATGACTTATTTTCTCGTAATAATGAGAAACTTTCTCAAAATTATGACTTAGTTTCTCATAATAATGAGAAACTTTCTCGTAATAATGACTTATTTTCTCGTAATAATGAGAAACTTTCTCAAAATTATGACTTAGTTTCTCATAATAATGAGAAACTTTCTCGTAATAATGACTTGTTTTCTCGAAATAATGAGAAACTTTCTCGAAATAATGACTTAACATCTCGTAATAACGAGAAACTTTCTCAAAATTATGACTTATTTTCTCGTAATAATGACTTACTCCACGCATGCGCAATGCATGAGTGACGGCACGCTAGCGACATCTGCTGGTCAAAGCCATGCAGGAACACTGCAAACATTGCTTGTTCTGTAATCTAAAGTGTATAATATATCATTAAATAACGATTTCAGATAAATTATCTGCATGTAGTCTTGTTAATTTGTAGCACTTACCAAGTTACTCTGCCAGATAGTTATGGCTTCAAACATTCCAGACTAATATTTCAGTTAAGAAATACAGGCATTTTATGAAGAAATGAAAGCCATTACGCATATCAACTTAATTTATAGATGTTTATTTCAATGATTTATTAGTTTTATTAGCTGTCCCTTTCATGCATCACATGCTTCATACAGTAAGCCATCTCATTCCAAAAGCACAAATCATCGTTGTTCGTTACCACGGCAACCGCTTGGTGTTCAGCGTCATGCAGGACAAACGCTTAACGTGAAAAATGCTTAAGGTAGCTTTAAGTACAAAGACAGATTGAACCAAATTCAGTAAACAACTTAATGACATGCATACTGTATATACAGGCATTCAGGTGGACCCAAAATATGAATGCAACGCAAAACAGCAACGTTTATGCAGCATTTTCTATAACGGTTTTCTAAAACGCTTAACATGCAACTTTGGGTGTTGTGTTCAAATTCTGTGCTCTTATGCTTGCCTGTATACATGATCAATAATACTGTATCCTGAATTACCCTGCTGGAAAAACCAGCATAGACCAGCGTAATTCCCATGCTGGTTTATGCTGGTATATGCTGGTTTGGTGCTGGTTTAGCTGGTGGACCAGCAAGACCATGCTGGTCTACCAGCATGGTCTTGCTGGCGATGCTGGTCAACCAGCATGGTCTTGCTGGCGATGCTGGTCAACCAGCATGGTCTTGCTGGTGATGCTGGTCTACCAGCATGGTCTTGCTGGTGATGCTGGTCAACCAGCCTGGTCTTGCTGGTGATGCTGGTCTACCAGCCTGGTCTTGCTGGTGATGCTGGTCTACCAGCATGGTCTTGCTGGTGATGCTGGTCTACTGGTCTTGCTGGTCACCCAGCATGGTCTTGCTGGTGATGCTGGTCTACTGGTCTTGCTGGTCACCCAGCATGGTCTAGCTGGTGATGCTGGTCTACTGGTCTTGCTGGTGATGCTGGTCTACCAGCATGGTCTAGCTGGTGATGCTGGTCTACTGGTCTTGCTGGTGATGCTGGTCTACTGGTCTTGCTGGTGATGCTGGTCTACCAGCATGGTCTAGCTGGTGATGCTGGTCTACTGGTCTTGCTGGTGATGCTGGTCTACCAGCCTGTTCTTGCAGGTGATGCTGGTCTACCAGCCCGACACTGCGTCGGCCTGATTCCGATGCTGAGATGCTGGTGACCAGCATTACCAGCATCTCAGCATCGGAATCAGGCCGAATGCGGCTGAGTGTCGGCTCACTTGGCAGCGGCTTGCCAGAATTGAGCCAGGTCCGGCCTGGCACAGTAATGGTTGCCAGATTTGGCTAGGTTTTGGATCTGTGGATCGATGGCTGGTTGAGAAACGGCCCGATTCTGGTTGAGAAACGGCACATTTAGCCACATTCAGCCCGACTGTGGGCCAGAAGTCTCAGTCCTAAAATGTCAAAAATTCAGGTTTTACTCCTTATTTGCTCCTTATCTGAATATTTGGTCCCCACAATTAAAAATAAAAAAAAATAAAACTGTACACACACAATCAATCAATTAGGCTGTATTATAAAATTACAAAAATATATATTTTTAAACAAAATACTTTAAAGTTGTAAACCTTTTGCCTGTCAAAGTTATTTATTCAATTTTATTATTATTTTAATATTTCTATTAATTTTTAGGCTGACCTCAAATGGACTTTGCTTATAATTTAAAAATGTTCCCTTAATCTAAATTGACACTTTCTGACTGTGTGTGATTGCAAAAACTGATACCTCAGTAAGAAGTGGTAAACTTTTACAAAATATGATTTCAGATGTTATAATAGTGATTTTATTATATCCAAATAAAAGTACCACAGCAAATCTTGAAACTTTATTATTAATAACTGTAACAATATATATATATATATATATATATGTGTGTGTGTGTGTGTGTGTGTGTATGCGCCTTTGTTCTGCAGTGAAGGGCTACTGCATTTTTGTGACAAATCAGGACATAGATGTGTATAATGACAAGGGTATGACAGGTATTACAAGGAGAAGGTGACTTTTCAGGACATTCCCCCATGTCCCCACTTTTCAAAACGCTTATAAATCACACAGAGTGGAGTGTATTGAAAATCTGAAATAGCAGAAAGTCTCCTGTAAGGAGTAGGTTTAGGTGTAGGGTTGGTGTAGGACAATAGCACATACAGTTTGTACAGTATAAAAACCATTACGCCTATGGGATGTCCCCACTTGTGTGTGTGTGTGTAATTTATTTCATTTTATTTAATTATTATTATTTTTTTTTAAATAATCTAAGATGTAGGCTACAATCATTACCTCATGTTATATTTTTCCTGGCAAAAAAAAAAAAAAAATCAATACATATAAATGTAACTTTAACTATTTGACACCTCACGTGCAAAGCCCGCGAAAGAACCGGAGGTTATATAAGCTGCGGTCGTCACGTGACGCGCACAGCCGGACTCTGAGTGGACGTCGCCTGACGGGAGAGCTTTCACGAGGTAAAGTATTTTTTGTGTACACAAGTATAAAATCGACGGCCTGTCATTTAAATGTACAATAAGCCTACTGTTCACTGTTCAAACGAGCCGTTCCGTCTTTATTTTGTACGGCCCGCTCTTCAGCTCCATTAATTACCGTTAATGCCGTTCTGTGTGACGTCATTTGCGCAGATCTGCTAGAATTGAGAAAACCTCCTTTCGTTTCACATTCATGTCGGTCAAGGTAACGTCAGTTTAAAAAAAAAATTAGCCATTTACAACTAATATTTTCACATTTAACTTAAGCAGTGTTGTCCCACAGATTTGTCTGAGTGAGAGCGCGCGACACTGACGCACACTGAACGCGCTCTCTCTCTCTCTCAGCGTGTGTGGTAGAGCGAGCGAGAGACAGAAGACTCACACAAGCCAATGTAGCCTATCCTTATGAGATAATAATAGTAAAAATAATAATATTTCTGCTTTTTAATAACAAATAATTACTATAAAAGTAAAACATGTATGCATGTGTATACACCAGGGAAGAAATAAAAGTCATATTCAAGTAAAGTTATAATTATTTTCAAAAATGAAAATATTTATTCTTTTTTTCTTTCTTTTTTCAGATTGTCATCCGATTGTTGTAAGTGATCAGTCAAGCAGTCATCCTGCATCTTGGATTTGCCATGTTCAGTTTGTACAAACATTATCTGATATTGAGTGAGGCTTTTTCTTTTGCTCCCCTTTGTTTGTGTGTCAGTAGCTGCTCCACAGCTCAGCACAGCACAGGCTTTGTAAGTATATATTTTTTAAGCTGACTGTCAAACATTTTCTCAATTTTTTTTTATTTAGGTTCATTAAATATAGGTCATGCAGCAGTTATTTATTTATTTATTTAACAGGCTTGCATTATCTGATCTGTTTTAAAAGTTATGTATTTTGTAGTTTGTTAGTGAATTTTAATTATTTAATTACACAACATATTATGTGAATAGTGTAATAATGTTCCTGCTACATTTCTTCTAATATTTTTGTGATTACTTTTCTTCCTACCTAGTCTTTATGCTAAGTTAGGAAAACCAGCTTCATGTTTAAATAGGCAAACTTGTGCCACATATACCAGACTGACACACACACACACACACACACACACACACACATACCAGGACAGCCAGGCACAAGAACAGTTTCTTCCCCAGATTTTCAAATAGTTGTTGTCAAATAGTTAAATGTAAAGTAATCTAAAAATTACCCTTATGACTGGTTTTGTGGTCCAGGGTCACATATTAAGTCCTGTTTTCCTTGAAATTGAACAAAATGAAGTTTTTCCTTTGAATTAATGAGATTTTTCTGAGCCCATTGGCAGATATTTGTTCGTTTTGATCGTGAAATCACTTTATTTTGATCAGTTTCTCAGAAAACAAGACTTTGTATAAAGTGCACTGCAAAACAAGACAGAAATACTGAGGAAGAGCATCGGTTTATTGAAGTGTGATCAGAAGGTTCGGTAAATGTTATTTAGTTACACACTTTGTTAAAAGAATGAAAAGTAATGGAGATCTGTTGAAAGTTGTATTTTCAAACTTTGAAGTGTTATTAATTTGCATTTAGAGACCATATTGACATGCTGCATTCAGTTTATCCCTTAAATCTTACATTTTTCTTTACCTTCATAAAATCTGCATAAACCCTGTACCTGCTAATATGCATCACTCAAATATGATTAAATACATATTTATTTTTCTTTCAATAGTGCCAAGTTATAATCACTCCAATCCAAGTCATTGTGAATGAATGATCGACAGGGTCATGTATGAATGTGCCAGAATGAAGGAGTTTGTCTTCACATCAAAAACAAAACATAATAATAATAAATAAATAAAATACATTTAAAAATACAATAAAGTAAAATAAACAAATTCATTACTTAAAAAACATTAACTTATACTAAACACTAAAACTATATAGATATATATAAAAATAAAAAAATGACTAAAACGCACAACAAATTGTAACTAAACATTTAACAAAATTAAGCTCAAAATTAAGTTTGTTAAAGTGCTATAATAACAACTTAAGCTTAATGAAAAAAAAAATAATAATATATATATATATATAAACGCACAACAAAATTACTAAAACTTTAACTGGAATTTTAAAATAAATATTGAAATAAAATATTATTAACTGTTAAGGTCTTTGCACACAGAGTCTGAAATTTCGGACGAAGTACACAACTCCGTTACTTGAGTGAAAGTACAGATAGTGCTGGTCAAATATTACTCCATTACAAGTGAAAGTTGTAAAGACAGAATTTTACTTTAGTAAAAGCACAGAGGTACTTGCTTTTAAAAGTACTTAAGTAGCAAAAATAAATCTACAGAACAGTTAAATGCCTTTTTATTCTCATCTTATTTTTATTGTCTGTGTGCCGTTGTTGTCTCTGTGAACTGGAAGCTTTTGACACTAAAAGAAATTGTTTGTATGTGCAAGCATACTTGGCAATAAAAGCTCTTTCTGATTCTGATGTATATTTTTTATAAATATATATTTATTTATTTTTCTGCATGCTGGTCACCAGCGTACCACCAGCATCCCATGCTGGTCACCAGCGTACCAGCATACCACCAGCATCCCATGCTGGTCACCAGCATACCACCAGCATCCCATGCTGGTCACCAGCATAATACCAGCACCAAAACACAACATATGCTGGTCTTGCTGGTATGACCAGCTGGTCTATGCTGGTTTTTCCAGCAGGGTAGTCATTGTACTTTAAGCCACATTAAGCATTTTTCACGTTCACATGTCCTGCAGGAAGCGGTGTGGGACGCTGAAGACCAAGCGGTTGCCGTGGTAACGAACAACTACGCTTTTGCTAGCGACATGAGATTGGGCTACTGTATAAACATTGTGGGTTTATGCATGTGATGCATGAAAGTGACAGCTAATAAAACTAACAAATCATAGAAATGAACATCTATTCATTATGTTTATATGTGTAATGTCTTTCATTTCTTCATCAAATGCGTGTGATTTTTGTTGGAATATATTCCTCTATATCTGTTTCTGCTGGTAAGTGCTACAAATTAACAAAAGACTACATGCAGATAATTTATCTGAAATCATTATTTAATGATATATTATACACTTTAGATTACAGAACAAGCAATGTTTGCAGTGTTCCTGCATGGCTTTGACCAGCAGATGTCGCTAGCGTGCCGTCACTCATGCATTGCGCATGCGTGGAGTAAGTCATTATTACGAGAAAGTTTCTCATTATTACGAGAAAATAAGTCATAATTTTGAGAAAGTTTCTCATTATTACGAGAAAGTTTCTCATTATTGCGAGAAAATAAGTCATTATTACGAGAAAATCAGTCATTATTTCGAGAAAGTTTCTCATTACGAGAAAATAAGTCATTATTACGAGAAAATAAGTCATTATTACGAGAAAGTTTCTCATTATTACGAGAAAATAAGTCATAATTTTAAGAAAGTTTCTCATTATTACGAGAAAATAAGTCATTATTACGAGAAAGTTTCTCATTATTACGAGAAAATAAGTCATTATTACGAGAAAATCAGTCATTATTTCGAGAAAGTTTCTCATTATTACGAGATGTTAAGTCATTATTACGAGAAAGTTTCTCAATTATTACGAGAAAATAAGTCATTATTACGAGAAAATAAGTCATTATTTAGAAAGTTTCTCATTATTACGAGAAAGTTTCTCATTATTACGAGAAAATAAGTCATTATTACGAGAAAATAAGTCATTATTTCGAGAAAGTTTCTCATTATTACGAGAAAGTTTCTCATTATTACGAGAAAATAAGTCATTATTACGAGAAAATAAGTCATTATTTCGAGAAAGTTTCTCATTATTACGAGAAAATAAGTCATTATTACGAGAAAATAAGTCATTATTTCGAGAAAATAAGTCATTATTTCGAGAAAGTTTCTCATTATTACGAGAAAATAAGTCATTATTTCGAGAAAGTTTCTCATTATTACGAGAAAATAAGTCATTATTTCGAGAAAATAAGTCATTATTTCGAGAAACTAAGTCATTATTACGAGAAAGTATCTCATTATTATGACTTACAGAATTATATTTTTTTCTCAAGGTGGCGGAAACGGGCTTCCATAACTTTCAGTTATTTCAAAGTAAAAAAAAAAAAAATAGGTCTACTTACATTAGTGCTGCTTAGTGAACCCTGTGACATTTTAAGAGAACTCAAGTATGTAACGTACACGTTCTGAGGAGAGAAAAGGACAAAAACAGTTTTTTTCTGTAAGTTAAATGAATCGAAAAATAAGCTATTAGATAGTCTACATGTAACATGGATGGGTAACGATTAACAAACGTAAACGACAACAAATTAGTTCAGAAAAGAACAGAGTTACAATGACTAAAAGTGAACATAATGAACAAAGCTGACTAAAAATCGCCGTTTGTGATTTAATACTCTCCATTTCGCCCCACTAAGTTCATTATGATAGTTAACATCGCGGCTATTAAATTAGCGGTTAAAGTGGTATACAACAAACATTTAAATATAAAAACATACAGTTAAGCGTGTCAGTACAGAAATTTGTGTACAAATAGTAAATCTGTATATTTATTTTGGAGAATTTACTCACCTTTTGTTCGACAGTCCTGCGCTGTGGTTGTTTCTTTGAGGAGAGGAACCGTTAATGATACTTTGTATTTGAAATCGCACTTGCGCGCGCGAGCAGACAGCAGGTGCGCGAGGACATTTTCTTCTTCCTGACAACAGCATACTTTTTTATTATATTAATTGTTAAACAATTATTTCTGAATAATTGAAAGTTATTTCATTAGGGAAATAAAAATTATAAATATTACACTACTGATTGTTATAATTAGTGTATTTTTAATTAAATCAATGTGTTGAGCCATATTTAGTTCAATAATATTTTTAATGTTTGCTTTAAAGTTTCAGGGAAAACAATATCTACCTTCAAATAATTTTACATTTGTTTCTAAACTAAAAACTATTTTTCAGTTATTGCAGTATTTAAGTTATACAACAAAAGTATTTAAAATCCAACAAATGGAGGCATAAAAGTGCAATCTGACAGAAAGAAATAAAGAAAATAATCTGTAATACCATGGTGTAGCCACTGCCTGTATGGCCTTGTGTGTATATTCCCTATTGCTGAAAACAGTGTTTTCAGACATAATTTACGTGGCTGATTTGTAGATTTTGCATGTCCCTTTTTTTGACAATTTGTAAGACTATTTAGTCTTTTCTAATCATGCCCAAGTTTTTTGTTTTCACATGCCAAGTGCCACAAAAGTGATTACGTTCCATACCATTCCAAAAAAGTAAATAATAATAATAACTAGATAGGAAAGTTTGTCGAGACTTTTCAAAGTTTAAGTTTGAAAAATGTTAAAAGTTTTAAGTTTGATGGGTTTCAGTCTGAAATAGTTTGAAATTTAAAGTAGTTTTAAAAGCTTAAAGTTTGACACATAGATAGATAGATAGATAGATAGATAGATAGAGTCAGATTATAGATAGATAGATAGATAGATAGATAGAGTCAGATTATAGATAGATAGATAGATAGATAGATAGACAGATAGATAGATAGATAGATACAGTCAGATTATAGATAGATAGATAAGAAACATTAGATAGATGAGTTTGAATGGATTAGAAATAGTCAGTATGACCCCAATCAACTTTCTTTAGTTAAAAAATGTTTCCCTTCATCTCAGTGCAATAAGATTTTGTGACTTTTCAACATTTTCTATCTGTATTCACATAAAAAAAAAAAAAAAAAAGGGCTTGATTCGGTTGTTCTGAAGGTATGTATTATTATTATTATTTTTTTTACTAATATGGTCTTTGAAAATTGCAAATGAATGGGAAATACAAAAAAATCTATATATTTTTTTTAATTTGTCAAAAAATAATAATAAATCTAGCATAGGTCTGAAAATTTTCACACAGAAATGAAAGCCTGGTACTAGATCACAAATGCAATGTAGAAAAGACGCGCACACACACGTGTGACTGCAACAAAGAGCATTTTTATAGAAATTGGCAAATAAATATTGTTATAATGTTTTTATTCTTTTCATTGTTATTATATTTCAAGCTTTGGCAATATTGTATTTTTTTTAAGTCATGCCAATAAAGTAATATTGAATTAAATTGAATTGAATTGACAGATAGATAGAAATAGTCAGATGATAGATAGATAGATAGATAGATAGAAATATTGCCACATTGATGGTTTAAGAAGGTGTAATTGTTCAAATAACACGTTGTTGTTGTTGTTTTTAAATATATATAAATAAATGTAACCCTAAAGTGTTTTTCAAGTGTAATATTTCTGTAAAGGCTAGGGACAGAAAAATTGACATTTCCATAGAATGACCCATTTACACTAGAGCAGTAGCCACACAGTGAAATAATTATAGATTCTATTTAAGTGAAAATAACAGTATTTTTTGCAATATGCTATTTACACTAGGTGCAAATAGATATAGATTCTATTCTATTCTATTTACACTCTGCAAATAGCAATATTTTTTGTTTTACTATTTATAATACTTATTGCAAATAATAGCAATCATCTGCACCTCAGTATTGTAGTACAGTATAGTATGCAATAATAATGTATTGAGTGTAAATTATAATTTTAATTCAAATTATTAAATGGATGCCACCTTATTGGGACAAAACCTTTTGTGTTGTTGACTACCCCAGTCACACCTTGGTGGGCGGAGTTAGTGTAAATAATAGTCATTACGATGCTTTCAAAATTGTTTTAATATATCGTGCAGTCTTAGAAAACGATCTAATAATATGGTTAATATATTTTCGCCCGTGGAATGCGCCACTTCCGGTGTTTTATGGGTAAATTGCAGTCAACATTTTTTGTAATAGTCCAGCACTCGAACAGAGGCATCGTGACAGCCCTACAAACTCACTACAAGCTCCGCCCCTCACTTCCGTGGACGCAGGTTTGGCGCCAAAGAGTGGAGCTGGAGGGATGGATGTAACTTTGCTCAGTGTGGGACGGTGCAGCAGGATATTTCTCTTCACTCCAGGTAAGTACTAAAAGGATTTCTGAGAGGTGATTAAGCGTGTGTTTTAATTAACAAATAAAATGTCCTTACTTTATTTAGGAAATGCTAAGTGACGGGTGATGGCGTTTGGTAGTCCTCCATAGTTAAAATGCTATTGACAATCGTCTAACGTTGCATCCCATTAAATGCACTGAAAATATAACGTTCAGTTAATGTGTTTTTCATTATTTGTATACTTTCACAATGGTGTAGATGGAAGATTTTAACTTTTATTTTTTATATTCCCACCGTGCCACACCTCGGATCCAAGATGGGAATCTGTCTTGCTGATCTTGCTGACTGTCATCATCTGTACTTCACCGTACCACAGGTAAGTAAAACAATCTTCTGTTTTAGAAGTGGTGCAGGGATGTTATCATAAACCTCCACAGAAATTTACTCACAAAAAAAAAAAAAAAAAACATTGCAGATTTCCATGGGAAAATCTCAAAAGAAATCAGAGATTAATTGGTTATCAGGTTCTGACATCTAGCAGATTTAGCATGTTTTATGGATCAAAAAAGGGAAAAAATGCACAGTTTGTGGGACTCTAGGGCAAAGGTTTAGTTTTTTTTTTTTTTTTTATTGTAGCAAACTTAAACTTCTCTTCAGATTATCTAAATATGGCATTATAATTTCTAGCAGCAGGATGAATAGTTTCAAATTCAGTAGTAAATTACAGTGTCTGTAAAGGATGTGCAGTTCTCTGTTTGCTTTAAGGGATACTTAACCCCAAAATGAAAACCGTTACCATTTACTCTCCCTCATGTCTTTTCAAACCCATATGACATTGGTTAATCTTCAAAGTGACACAACTAAAGATATAGATGTTAGAGAAGGATGGTGAGATGGTAAAGATGACAACTAATGTGAAAACACAGAATTATATTTTTTATTGTTATTGACAAACGGTTTAGAACAAACTATATACAAGCTAAAAAAGAACAAACAAAAAAGTTTTAAATAAAGAAAACATCAAATGTTAAAAAGTGAAAAAACCCACAAACTAAACAGACAGATAGATAGAACTATTTACTTTTTACTGTTCGACTGAGCTAACCTCTAAAACGCGTCTATTGATGTGCGTTAATTTTATCCTCATGGGCAGCTTGGAGATCAGGTCGTCAACATTTCAGGGATTTCAGGGATCACGTAGACCATGGAGTCACTGGTCAAAAAGTGGCAGGTATCGTGGATCTCAGAGACACCGATAACTTCAGCCACGGTTTCTTGGACCCGTCCCTGAGCAATCTGTAAGTTTTACAAAAAAAAGCAAATAAATAAAATAAAATGAGTACTGGACGTGCCAAGTGTTACACTGCATCCCAATTCACCTCCTTATACTATGCCCAATAAGTATGTACGCCTTTTGTGAACAAATAGTACATACTTTAGAGTGTGTAGTAGAAAAGCATGCAAGGTTTGGGACATACTACTAAAAGTGCTTTAAGTATTTGAAAGTTTACAGACAATCATAGTTGAGGGGTTTTCTTTTTTCCTCAGCATTGTTGCCGTTTGTTTATTACTGATTAGCCTTAATAGGCTGCATTCACACTAATGCACAGATCTATTTCAACATATCAGATGTTTTGTCCTGTTCTGAAAACATATGTGTTTACATCAATTTCATATCAAAAGTATTCAGAGATGCAGGTGCATTTAACTGTAGCCACGAGCTTCAGGACAAACCAACGTGAAAGTCTGTCAGTACATGAATTTCACCAGGATCAGACATAGAAGTAAAGAGTGCATTTAAACTGGCGTGGCGAATACTCAGTTGGCTATAATTGATTATGGTCTATTTCTGCATTTTCGTCTGTGGAATGTGCCACTTCTGGTGTTTTATGGGTAGATTGCAGTCAACATTTAATGCAACAATTAATTTCGAGAACCCTACTATTTAGGATAGATAGTATCTAAAATTGAGATGCAGTGTCAGTGTATCAGTATTGGAACGCTACACTGTTAGTATATTTCTTTTTCTATAAATTTGCTTTTCTAGATATTACATTCTTGTTTATTGACCTGTTGTATTAAAACAAAGACTATAACTTCAGATTATAGTTGTGCTTATATTAAGAACAGATGTGCTTTTGTTCATGTGATATTCATTAATTGACATTTACAGTTACAGCTCCAAAATGCATGTTTTATGGCCATAGTAGATGGATTTGTTGTGCATTATGTACCTTCACAGTGGTGTAAGTGGAGGAGTGAAATTTTCCTCGGCCATCATTGAGGATGCAGGGACGAAGGTGGGTGATGATCACTTCATCTCCTGCGTACAGGTCGCTCAGCGCCTCATCCCTCCACAACGAAACCTCAAAGACCTTTTCACCACACGTGAGGTGAAGATCCTGGATGGGGACGTGAGTGCGAGTCATCCTCACCCCACGCAGCTGCAAAATTTAATTTCAAGTGAGTGTAGCATTTCACAGTCCTGTTCCTCACCCAAATTAAGTTAATTATTCTTAGATTAGAGAACACATTTATTATTAACTAATTGCTGATTAGCATGTATATTACTAGCATATTGGCTGTTTTTATTTCTTATAAAGCACATATTAATGCTTTATTCTGGATCCCCACACCTAAACATAACCACTGCAACTACCATACTATCAGTAAACAGCAATAAACAGTTTTTTGGGGAAAAACTCCTGGTTATTACTGAATGTGTTCCATAACCTATAGTGTTACCATAGATAGATGGATAGAAAATTAGTGGTGTTAATCAAGCACATTTATTTTAAATTCTAAATCTTTATAAATAGTGTTGGTGAAGATTGTCAGATTTACCTTCTGCATCATTAACTTTACTATGTTAAATATAAAATATTTAAGGTGTCTTTACATTTTAGTTTCTAACTTTTATTTCTGAACCTTGTTGTTTTCAAAACTTTTGGTGCCTTTAAACTGCTATCCCTGAAATATTCAAAAATATTTTTTTCATTGTTCTTTTCTATTTACAACCTTTTATGAAACGATTAACACCCACTTTAGTGTTTTGTACAGAATAAAGAAATAATTGACATAAAAGAATAATGAAAAAATAATCAAATTAATGTCTTATAGCAGAGGTGTGAAAGGTTTTCTTTTCTTTTTTTCAGGGGTGTGAAATTAACATGCAAAGTTAATTGTTAGTGATTTACATTTTGAATAGAATAATGGCAATAATTTATACATATTAATAGATCTTATTTGTAAATTGCGCCTTTCTACAAACCCAGTAACATTATTGCATATGAGTAGATGAAAATTAATAATGATCGTAAATGCTACTACTAATAATAATGATAATAATATGATATATTCTGATATTTTTGTTTTTATGTTTGATCTTTTTTACAGTCTGAGTAATTCTGAGATTTGAACAGTCTCAAGCATCTATCTTGATAAAACAATATAATTTAAGCTGGCACAGGTATTGCACAAATAACTAATTATCTATTCTAGGCAACTTGGAGTTGGAACAGGATGATAGAGAGGTAACACTGTTAAACTGGTAAGTTACTTAAGGTTAAACTCTTAAAAGAATGAATTTAACACTGCAAAATTTACTGGATCAAAAGAAAATAGAAAATTCACTCACTTCTTTGATCTGCCCTTGGAGGCTGAGGTAGCCTCCCCTTGAAAATAGGTCCTCCTCTCCACCTGTCACACTCGCTGAAGACGGACACAGGGCCTCTCTTGCAGCATTCTGTGCCTCTTCACTGATGTCCTGTGTCACTGTTTTGAACTTCAGCGTTCCGGGCCCGACAAATAAATACATTTGTCCATACGTGTTGGACAGGGTGTAATTTTGCAAAATATAACTCACCCCTTCCTCAAATTCAGGGGTGAGCCCTTGTTTTTTATTAAGGTACACCTTTGTACCATCGCTTAATGCACTGACCATTTCAGTTTTCACTTTAGCTACTTCTATTTTTTTTGCTTTCATAGTGTAGGTCAGTGCGCGGCGATTGAGACGGGTGTCCACGCACTTGCACCTCAAAAATACTGGGGGAGAAGTTGGAGCTGCCATTCTGTGGAAAAGGAAATACAGAGAAAGGTACTTGTAAAAACTGTCTAAATAAATAAATATAAATAAAAACAATCAGAGAGTGGAAAGAGGGCACTCTTTACTTCATATTTGACAGGATTTCTCTTTTTTTTTTTTTTCATTCTTCACAACAATTTTTTTTTTTTATTCATGTAATTGATTTTATTTATTGAAGATCATTCAAAATATTTAAGATTTACCTCAGAAAATTAATTTTCCTGTCAGAGAGTGGAAAGAGGGCAGTCTCTGACTGGATTCCTTTTTTTTTTTTTTTCATATTTGACAGGATTTCTCTCTTTTTTTACTTCATTCTTCACAACAAATACTTTTTTCATTCATGTAATTGATTTATTTATTGAAGATCATTAAAAATATTTAATATTTACCTCAGAAAATAAATTTAAAAAAAATATTATTATTTTTTTATATACTTCATACTCTGACATTTTCCCCTTAACTTTTTAATGATCAGTAATGTAAAAATCTTAAAAAAGTACACTTTCCTGTCAGAAATCCTCCTCATACCAAATCCTCATCAATTGTTAAAAAAAAGAAGACTGTCACAACCTCTGTTGTCAGTCTGTCTTGTCACTGTCATATATATATATATATATATATATATATATATATATATATACATATATACAGTAGGACCAATCACTTTAATTTTATTGGAATAATTGATTTTTTTTTTAGCTTTGAAGTTATAACTTTTTAACATGGTTTGTAGAACAGTAGAAAGTGACTCACCTCAGAATATAGGCTGTCTTGAAGTTGTTGCAGATGCAAATGAGAGGATGTCAATGGGTCAGTGCCCTTGAACTTGGCAGGAGTCCAATCAGAGGATGTCGCCGAGGCACATGATGACAAGGCAGTTTTTTTTCCCTCTCTCTCCCCCTGTGTATCCCCCCACTCTACAGAAGAGTGCTTGTGTGTGTGTGTGTGTGTGTGTGTGTGTGTGTCTGTGTACAGGTTTGACTGTAATTATGTGTGAGGGCCAAATATTCTCACTCATATGAAATATTATGACAACTAACTAGTGAGGACATAGCACTGGTGCTCACTAGTTAAAAAGACTTAAAAATGGGCCAAAACATGTTTTTATTTAAATCCAGTGTCTTGCACATGCTGGGTTAGGTAATAGAAAATATCATTAACCTGATATAAATGTCAAGGGAAGTCTGTATAGTCAAAATAATAATAATAATTTAAAAAAAAAAAAGTTTCTGTGGACATTTGTATTGCATTGGCATCAAACAGAAAGAGCATGTAAAAAAAGTAGGAGAATTCATTGTACATCATAATGTTAATTTGATTAACACAGTCATGCAGCTAACAATGTAATTTTTTTTGTCTTGTTTTTTTGCAGAACATAATTTTATTCATTATAATGTATTTATGTAATTTATTTTTTAAAGATTTTTATTTATTATGAAGTATGTTTAAACGTATTTTAATGAATTTTATTTTTTATGTATTTAAATGCACTTATTTTAATTAATTTATAATATATGTATTAAAATGAAGTAATTTAAGAATTTTATTTATGATGTATTGAAGTGTAATTATTTTTTAATGATTTTTATTTAGGATAGTAATGTATTTAAATTAGCTTATTTTTAATTAGTTGTAATTATTATAATGTATGTATTCAAATTAACTTATTTTTAATAAATTTTATTATAAATTGTCAAGATCTGTCTGCTCTTGTAACCAATTGCTTCTTTCTGTTCACCAGTCCCGTTTAAAGATTAAGGGTGGCTTCTGCAGTTGCGGCTCCTAAACAATGCACTTCCAGTTGCCCACATTGGACACTTTTAAATCTAGATTGAAGACTCATTTAATCTCTTTAGTTTATGATGTTGCCTTAGAAAGTTTATGGTTTATCTTGCATGCTTTTATTTGTATTTTGAGTTTTTTTTTTTTTTTATCGATTTGTTGTTCCTTTTTGATATTATGTTTATAAATTGTACAGCACTTTGGTACAGCGCTTGTTGTATTTAAATGTGCTTTATAAATAATCGTGAACTTAAACTGTATGAAATAATAAATTTTAATAAACTACATATTTCCATTAATAAATATGAATTCATAACACATATCTGTGCTATTATGAATTGTATTTATTATATTAAGGGATGTATTCAAATTAATTTAAAGTAATGCTCAGTACTATACATTTTAAATTTACTCAAATTTTGACCGTTATCCCCAGTGGGCATTTGATGTCAATTTAACATCAATATGACATCAAACATTGATGTCAAAATTACGTCACGAAATAGGTCAAAAATGAAAGTCATTTTGACGTCAAAGTGTCGATGTCAATTTGATGTTATTTTGATGTCATGCTTTGTTGGCATTTGATGTCAGGATGTCATGATGTTGATGTCATTTTAATGCTATTTTGATATCATTCAATATCAAGCTTCGATATCAATTCAACATAAATGTGACATCAAACATTTTTTGACATCACAAATTTATTGACATATTTTGATATTTCAATGTCAAGCATTACTCAATTTCAACCTAAATGTACAATGACTGACAACATACACATACTTTGAGATCTGATATGTTTTTATTTTATTTTTTTGTAATATAGTGGGGCCGCTATGGATTCACACTTCCAGAGCTCTCAAGTGCCTGTAAAAGAGAACAAGAAAGCAAACATTAAAATGGGCCCTGTCCATTAACATAACTAATGCTTAGTACCCATCAGTAGTAGGCTACTCTTTATTATATTATATTATTATTAATAGTATATAGACAACTAAAAGATAACCCACATTATAGCCTAATCACATGCAGTAGTCAGAGGTGCAGATGTGTACTAATATATGATAATGGATCAAACCTTTTGTTAATATCTGTTAATAGTGTCATATGTCAGGATCTCATTTCACTGCTAGTAATCAGTCCACATTTTGTACTGAATTGTAGAATGTGAACATTCATTCAAAGCCAGAGAGCAGCGTTTTCAAAACATCATATTCTCTTGGCTCTTCCCTATGTAAGGCTAGTGGTGTCTCATTTCCATGGTGAATATTTTTACCCCCATGTCTTGCCACTCTGTTTAGAATGACATGGTGTAGGCGTAAAACGAAGGGGAAGGGTAAAAACAGAGAAATGGGATTGGGCCTAAATCTACATCGTTGTTTGCAGCAGCTCCTACCTTCCGGCACAGCGCCCAAATGGTTGGCCATCAGGCTACCAATGGAAGCTTCTGTGATGCCAGGTTGTGACTTCTGGATGGCACCTGAAAAATTTAACAGCACTTGCCATTTATCTTGCACATACTGATCAAAATAAAACTCATGTAGAGAATAGAGCTACCACGGGCATGGGTAATGAGCATCATTACTGATTGCCAGAGTGACTCGCTGAGCAAATTCACATTGTATGGGTAAAGTTATGTAGCATCGGTATAAAACCTCTAAAAACAATCACAAATAGGGCAGTTCATCAATTGTGGTTTGGAAATAGACCTACTGCAACTGGATTGATAAAAAGTCATGTAGTTGCAAACATCTCACCTGGCTACTTGTATTTGGGAAGAGCAAAATCTGTGACAGCTTCCGGTGCTTGTACGCTGAAAAAAATTGAAAATATTTCACATGCTTAGGAAATCATTTTACATTCAATCATTGTTAATTTGTTAACTCCTTATTAAAATAAACACTTCTTACAAAATTGTACAGTTCAAGTATTATTAGTCATAATATGGATATTTTATTACCACTACAAGAACATACATTTGATCGGGTGTATTTTCGTGGGCTCAGGATTGAAGGGGAGCGACAATTTATTCCCGTGTCACTAAAGTGAACCACCAATGGTCGGACACGCACACACACACACAGTCACACACACGTCAAATTTGACTGCGAACAGTAAATTAAGGGGGGTAGCAACAGTGTTTAAGGTTAAGGTGAGATACTACAGGTGAATAAAAAATTTTAACTAGCAGATATCACCATGAAATTTTCCCAGTTGATTACCTACATTAAGATGAGAAAAAATTTATTACAAGTTTTCTGTAATTTAATGTTTAAATAAGCAAATTAGGCAATATCTAATTAAATATGCACTAATTTGCATACATTTAAAAAAACGAGTATTGGATAAAGCCAGGTAAAAAAAAAAATTCTATTGTGTTCACATATAATGGAAAAAAAATTGAGGGATTTATGGATATCTACTTTTGTTATCCTGTAAATCAGAATATTGTCAATAGCCTTAAAAATGATTTCCGCCATGTTTTTTGGAATAAAATGTTATATAAATCAGGCTAGGAATAATATATTTACAAATCCCTCTGTAAATGTCTTCATAATATAACTAGGTACAAGACTGGAAAGTTTGGTGTATATAGGTACTACTGAAGTGGAGATGTCGGACTTTGAGTATGAGAGAAAAGTCATTTAGAGAAAATGGGCTTTAAATATTTATTATCAGCCAATTAGATTGCGCATTCAGCCCTTTTACTTTCACCATTGGTTGTTGATAAAAAAGGAAATGACCATATTTGGAACCGACAGCATTGCGGTGCGGTGCATGTGATGACGGTGCAGGCAGCGATCGCGGAGCAGTTAGAACGTGTATTTCAGACTTTTTTTCACCACAAGTCTGAAAGAAGACATGTTATTGAAGACAAATATCCAAAAATAAAAAAATTGACCATTAAAAAAACCCCGATGTTTTTGCCTGCCGTGTCTCGGTTTGGTCATGCGGTCGTCAGTCCATGTGCTGTTCATGAGCAAAAATATCCGTTCAACGGGAGCATTTGTGCCCAATAGAGACATGGCAAACTGACAGAGGAGACCTATGTGTAGCTACTTTTTTGAACTTAATCTCCCTGCTTTTGAAATGCAGAATCAGAATCAGATTGCAGAAGCAGACCGCTAAGTGACGCGCGCGCGCACACACACACACACACACATTGTTAAAATCATACGATGGCAGATATTAAGGATCATACCGGAGTGTAAACGTTACACTAACATCAGGTTAAGTTAGCTAGCGTTAGCACGCTCAGGTAAAAGGATGGCTGTGAAAGTATTCGACATAATTCGGAAAATTACACCCATTAAAATTAAGTAGCCTGTGTATAAGATGGTGTATTGACATAAAAACAACAATAGCATGCTAGCTGGTTACTTACCAGGATTTGGAAGTGAATAATTTTGTAATTGCAAATCTGTGGCAGTTAGGCAGTGAGACTACAGTGAGTGAGAGCGAGCAGTTATGCAGATCTGCTACTTTCCCGCGCGACATGGCCAGGATGTGACGTCTTTTTGTAGTCAATTTGTAGTCCATGATGATTATTTAAAAAATCAGCTTCAATATCAGATTAAATTTACCTTTTATAGTATATGCAATTATAGTGTCAGCTGTCATTTTAAACGTGAACTAAATGTAAACATGCTAGGATTTAAATAAATAAAAACACACATGCAAAATACATAGATCTAGGCCTACAACTTTCAAGATGTTGAAAATGAGTCGCATTGATTTACAATGAGTAATAAATATACTTTTTCAGACATTGTTTTGACATAAACAATGTCAATGTCAACAATGTTTCCTGTAGCTCAAATAGTAGAGCATGGCGCTAGCAACGCCAAGATCATGGGTTCGATTCCCAGGAAAGCAAGAGCTGATAAAATGTAAAAACTGTAACTTGAATGCAATGTAAGTCGCTTTGGATAAAAGCGTCTGCTAAATGCATAAATGTAAATGTAAATGTAAATAAATTTGACGTCTTATTTCCTGACATCAAATCAACATCGATTTAATGTCAATGATATTGACCTGAGATATAGGGACCAGAAAAAACATGTCAGATTGATACCTTTGTTGGGCCTCTTTACAACCACAAGAAAATTATTACAAAATATAATGAAAATATGCATATTCATGCATGTCATACATGGTGGTCAAAATCTTGACTATTTGTTGATGTCAAATTGACGTCAAGGTGCCCGCTGGGTCTCTTGGTCACGTGATTAATTTCAGCCAATAACTAATAAGCTGTACTGTATTTATCCGGTTGGCGGTCTTTTCTTCAGGTGAGTACAGAAAGATTTCTGAGGTAGTTAATCAATCAAAGATTATAAAAATGTGTGTGGGTTTAATGAATGGGATGCAGTTAAACTTGATTATGTGATTCTTAATGTATTATTACTGCTGAAACATGAATGAAATGATAATTTCCGTTAGTCATTACGATAATTAGTCTCGTGAGGGAACTGCAGGAAATTGTGTAACGGTTTCTGTCTTCCGTATATTTTGTTCGTTTTGTTAAAAGCATTCACTGACATCCCCAGTGTTCGTTATTTTGATATATAAAGAGGAACAAAAGCTTAATTTAATATGAAATAATATGAGCCTCAATACATTGAGGGGGTGAAAATCCCGCACGGGAAATTACGTCCGTCTCCCATAGCCCAAAAAATGTACACATTTGGAGAAATATTGATTGATTTTCATAGGATTACTTAAAATGTTGTTATAGATTAGTCTTATTTTTAACCAAGAATAGGCGATGCGCCAA
This sequence comes from Onychostoma macrolepis, assembly GCF_012432095.1. NCBI lineage: Eukaryota > Metazoa > Chordata > Actinopteri > Cypriniformes > Cyprinidae > Onychostoma > Onychostoma macrolepis. The sequence goes on from NC_081169.1 coordinate 3,713,601, forward strand.
TTATGAAGCGCTAAACTCTCTCATAATACCCGTTTCATTCATACTTGACGCTGGAGGGCGCCCTCGTGCAAAACAATCCACGAGCGAGAGTCATAGAAGTAACGTTATAATGATGTTTCAGGCAATCAAGTACATAAAGGCATACTCCGTAGCTGAATAAGAAGCTGCCAGAAATGCTTTAACTTGACAATAAACACACGATTGAGACAATATGTGGTTTATCTGTGTTTTTCAAGCCATCTCGGGTATTTTAATAAGAATAAAGTGCATGTATAATGTAATGGTAATCGACTTAGCCTTTATCACTATAGTATAATACATTTTCTAATTTATTTAGTGATAAGAAGCGTCTTTAGATCGAAAACAGAAGTTATTTAAAACACTTTTAAACTGAGTTTTGAGCAAAAACGTATTAATCTCATAAAATGTTGATCCTGTGCTAAACTAACATAGTTGGCACTTTTGCACCAGTTAGCAGCAGCAATTATATTTTACGAATAACTTAAACATAATGAAATAATTGACACTATACTCTCTCTCTCTCTCTCACTTGACGGCGAGAAAGGGCACTTTTCTTTTCTTTTAAAACAGAAACGCATAGTAATAGAAACACATATTCGTCCATCCGTGCATTTGTATTATTTTACCTATTTCTCCCTTTTCCTTGTTTGCAAACAGGTCGTTGCTCCTGCTGTGTGAGTATTTGACTGACGGGCTGACAGATTCTCAGTATCTTAATTTAACTTACCTTCACTAGATCAGACCTCAATTTTAAAACAGCAGAATAATTAGCAGAGATAAAGAACATGGACATAAATTGTGATGTCATTCATCTTCATTTGTTGCTGTCTTGTTACTTTGTGGTAAATTAATATAAACTTCTGTCTGCCATCGTGTATGACTATTTTAGATTTTCCATTTTCATAAAATTAGTAGGCAATAATAATTTATGTTTAATGACTTTAAAGTTATTCTATAGTAGTCAACATTTGAAATGGATAAAAAAAATTCATCAAAGAACGCATTTTGGTTTTAGGTTTTAGGACAACTCTGATGAAAGGTGTTGATCCACTTCAAATGTTGACTAGTGTATACATGTCAATCTATACAGACCTATGTAATATTTGACTCTTATATCAGTGAATGATATACAAGTAATCACTTTGTTCTGTAAATCTGCTGTATCTGTAGTCTTTGCTTGTCAGATCATTGCCAGGCTGTTACTGTAAATAATTAGTTCTTAAGCGACTTGCCTGGTAATAATAATAACAATAATAGTAGTAATTGCATCCTCTGTGGTAAGTGATCTTTTTAATGACTGTCTGGCACATAGATGTATAATAATAATCTATATCAGCTTATTTACAGCTTGCAATACCATCTGTTTTAAGCACTTAGCATTTGCATAATATTTGTGACTAGCTGATAAAGATCTTAACTTATTTCGTTTACTTATTATATTTTGTCGTCTTTCAGTGTTTTCCTCCCTGCTTCCAACTGTGGCCATCTGCACCTTCATTTCAAGGTAGTTTGTTTATATTCACCACATTAACAGTCAGATACAAATAAGCAGTTGCTCTCTTGCATGGTTTGCTTTCTTTTTGTTCACTAGTTATTTATTTTCTTCTTCTTTTTTCCCCCAGAGGTGACATTGCTGCTTTGAGTGTCTATGTAAGTATCCCTTTAAACTTACTGTACCATGTTAATCAGAGCCATTAGTAATTTCTTTATACTATTAGTACTCTCAGTGTGCATGCATTTTATTTTTTTAACAAGGTTCCATTAGTAAAAAAACAAACACATTACACTGGTGTTACAAAATGACAATGTACTATTATGGGACAGCAGACCCATCCCAGCTTGAATAAATCACTAGAGAGTTTGAGCTGTGTATAATGCTATATTGTATTCTAAAGACATTTTCTCCCTAGGAGATGGAATGTGTCTTTTTGTTAATGTAAGAAAATAAGCCACATTTATCAGATTTTAAGGGGTTATCCACAGCTAGAAACAATGATTTGTCAGCTTGAAAAAAGTGTGGGGACCTTCAATTGCGTAAGTAACTTCCTTACACACAATTTTAGTTCAAGTGATATTAATAGTGTGTTCTTTATTGTTACCATTGTTTAGGGATGCACCGAAATTTCGGCTGCCGAAAACATGGTGTTATATAGTCTGTACTAGGCAACACTGGTAAAATGACGCTACCCTCTTGTTCACTAATCTGCTCCCCTCTATGCTCTGCTCAGATGCTGTGATAATAATAGCTTTGTAGGGCTATACATTATTTGGATATTTAGTAAAAAATAAATTAAATAAAATCTGATTCTGTCGCATAGAACTGAATAAAAATAATATATTGATATTCCATATTAATATATATTTTTTGGCAAATGTTATTGTGTTGCCTTCAACAAAAGTGTGGTTATTTTATTGGCTTGCATTTTTAAAATTCAGTATCATTAAAATGATTGAGTTAAACTAAAAAGTCTTACAAAATGATTTTTTATATTATTTAATAAAATAATTATTAAAAAGCTGTTTTGGTTTTCGGCCAAGTGCATCCAGAGTTTTTGGTTTCGACCCTTAATTTTCATTTCGGTGCATCCCTACTATTGTTATCATTCTTACTAATAATGTGTATTATATTAATTATTTAGTAATTTATGTAAATGTTGCTTGCCAGTTTGCATTTAACAATATAACTGACTTTTTTTTCTTTCTGTGTGTGTCTGTCTTCACCTCTCCTGTCCTTTCCTGTCCATACCTTTATATTCTTCACTCAATACTTTATCTTGCTTACTGATTTAAACAAATGCTTCTTCCATCCTTTCTCTTCCAAACTGACAACTGGCCTGCACATCAAATGCTGCTGCACTGCTTGCTGCTTTGCTTGCTCGCACTATAAACTGCAAGATGCAAATTCAGATCTGCTACTAACCCCTTATGCACCTAAGCTTTGCTTGCAAACGCATCTTTTAAAAAAAGGCCATACCCCATGATTTTTGATCTATGATAATCTATGTTTCTCGATACAATCTGATACACTCTTGATTGCATACTTAATACCACAAAGATTTACACCCATATCACACTTTGAAAAATCAATCTCAAACCACAGGTAAGAAAACTAATCTGCATCTTCAGAAATAGTAAAAAAAAAAAAAGTGTTGAATTTACATCTACACTGTTTTACATTCTTCAAGGACTATTGATTTGAAGACTACAGCAACTTTTCTTTGAGTTCCATTTATCAGTATATTTTCAATAATAAGAAATTAAATACATTATTCTTATATTTATTGCATTTAGTTCTCAGTGTTGAAACGTTACCATGCCAAGAAAAGGAAAGAGGAGTGAATCTCAGAAACAACGCAGAAAGCTACAATCTTCATTGGGCACCAATAACAGTACCAACCCTGTATCAGGTATGAATGATTCAATTCCATACGTTGTGTCTGTTACAGCGTCCCATTGTCAAACTGACCCTAGATACAACATTTACTCCAGAGGCCGCCAGTGTACTTGTAATTCCTTAATGTTCCTAGCAGTCCATAATGAACGAAATGAGCTACAGAGTTTCGATTTAGATGGCATTTTACAGAAAGGTGATGCAGTTTACACTAGTGTCAAACGATCTCTGCAGAACAAAGGAAAATTTGTAGGTAATTTTAAAATTTTGACGAGCTACCAAACACAATTGAGACACACTCTCGCTGCTACAACATCCTGAAACATCCCCAGAGGTTTGGATTTCTCAGAGATATACCTGCTCTAGGCAACTATGAAAATCTTGAGAATACTCTGCAGTGTCTCAGAGCTGATGTGAGTGATGCTTTGCTGTTGTGTGGAGGCTCATGCATCGCTGTATTCAGAGATCGATCAGGGAGGTTTGGTTATTTTGATTCTCACTGCAGATCAATATATGGAATGCCTGCCGATGAAGGCACAGGTACGGCTGTTTCTTTGACGTTTCATCAGTTGCCAGATCTCGTGGATAGGCTTTTACTATTGTTTCAAGGGTGTTTCGATTTGAGAGACCAGGAAGAGTTTGAGCTGCTGCCTCTATCATTCATTAGCATGATGACTGAAAGCTGTGTACATACTGAAGTCTCCCTGAACTGCTGTGATCTTCAACATGTGCAACCATCCATCTCGTTTGAGAACAAAGCTCTGTCAAACAATGAACAGTGCACGTCTGCTGATGTCCTACAACATGTTCAATTCCAAGATCCAGTTCAACAACTATCTGAGACTGCTGTTAACAGAGCCACATCAACTGATGAACAAGACCACTTGACTGAAGTCTTCCTGAACTGCTGTGACCTTGAACATGATGTGCAACCATCATTCTCATTTGAGAACAAACCTCTGTCAAATGATGAACAGTGCTCGTCTGCTGATGTCCCACAACAGTATGTTCAAGTCCAAGGTCCAGTTCAACAACTATCTGAGACTGCTATTACCAGAGCCACATCAACTGATGAACAAGTTCAAACTACTGTCACTAAGAATCAAGATAAATATAAAAATGTACCATTGAGTGAACTTTCTCATAACATACTGTCACATGATCAATTGGCATTGTCAGCTCCAAATCACCAGAATTCACAATTCACAGTCAAGCAGACAGAAAAACTGAACAAGACTCAAAAGAGAAAGTCATACTATAAAAAATGGCACAAAGAAATGGTTCAGAGCCAAGGTGTTTATGACAAAAAACAGACTGTACGTGAAGTCTATGATTATAAAACAAGCAGTGAATACAGACAAAGACATAACCAAGCCATGATGAACAACTATTGGAATAAAATGACTTATAGAGAAAAACACAAACAAGCAATGAAAAACAACTATAAAAATAATGAAAAATACAGAGGGAATAAAAAGAGTAAAATAACCTTAAATTACAAGAATGATGAACAATACAGGGAGAGACAAAAGAATTATATCATTCAGAATTACAGGAATCGGGAACAATTCAGGGAGAGACAAAATAATTATATCATTCAGAATTACAGGAATGATGAACAATTCAGGAAGAGACAAAATAATTATATCATTCAGAATTACAGGAACAATCCTAAATATGAGAAAAAGCATAAGCAAAATCTTGTTGACAGATAATTAAAAGATCCCATTTTTAGGCAAAGGAAAAAGGACCATTACACAAACCGATGCAAAAATGATCCTAATTTCTATAAAAAAAGGAAGGACATTTTTAAACAGCATTATCACTGTGATGCTCATTTTAGGGCTCGTCAGAGAGAATATTATTTATTCAAATCTAAAAACAAAACATCTGCGCTTAAGATGCTTCACAAAGTACATTGTGCAAAAGAGATACAGTACAAATACAAAAAAATGTATTTGATGCGCCGGCAGAGAGAAGCATTACAAGATAGCCAGCATGACATAGTACAAGATCCAGTCATGTTAAGAGCCTTAAATATCTTCAGAGATGTTATAAAACAGGGGCCAACTTATGTCTGCACATGCTGTGCCAGAGCGCTCTTCCCCAATCAAGTGCGTAATTGTGAAGTGCGTAAATATAAACAAAATCCAACAGTTGCTGCACTTTGCTTGACTGGAAACTATGTTCACATCTGCTCTGACTGCCCTGATCGATGTGCCTTGGAAGACATGAAAACAGAATGGATCTGTCACAGCTGCCATACAACACTTTTGAGAGGTGTAATGCCAGATATTGCTGTAGCTAATATGCTTCAGTTCACTCCCATTCCTCCAGAACTGTGTGACTTGAATATTCTAGAAAGACATGTTATTGCAAAGTACATTCCCTTTGCAAAAATTTTAACACTTCCTAAAGGCCAACAGAGAGCTATAAAAGGAGCTGTAATTTCTGTCGCATCTGAAGTGGAAACAACAGTAAATTGTTTACCCAGACCAAGAAGTGAATCACAGCTGCTTACAGTGAAACTGAAAAGACGTCTGTGCTACCAAGGTCACTATCAGTTCCAGACTTTGAACATGCATAAGGTCTTGTCTGCTTTAAGAAAACTAAAAGAAATCCATTCAGAATATAAAGATATCATCATTAATGCAGCACTCTCAGAAGAAGAGATGTTCAATGAGCATGAACAGTCCGCAAATGACATCAGTGCTCCTGATGAGGAAATGGATATTGAGAGCAGCAGCCTAAATGAGAACACTGAAGAACAGAGCAATGAGAATGAACACAATGATTCAAGTGATGACCCTGAGAATACTGCAGAAGAGCAATCAAGAGGCCTTGCTTTGGATACATGTCTTCAGCCCCCAGATCTTGGTCAGCTGCTGTTGTCTTATGATGACGGAATATTTTGCATTGCTCCAGCAGCAAAAAACAGTCCTGTAAGCATTTTCAAAGTAAAAAAACTTGAATCCATGTCGTTCCCTGTGCAGTTCCCTGATGGGAAAAATACCTTTGATGAGCCTGACAGAGCAAAACATGTTTCCCCCAGCAGATACTTTAACACAAGGCTATTCTCTGTTGACAATCGTTGTGCAAAAGACACAAGCTACATCTTCTTTGCTCAGTTTGTCACTGAAATGCACATGGCCACATCTAGTATATCTATCCAGCTGAGAAAAGCAAAACCCATGACCCGTAATGGACGCAGAATAAACTCTTCACTGCTGCAAGACAAACAGGAGTTAGAAAAGCTTGTGAATAATAAGGAGGCAACACGTTTCATGCAACCATTAAGAGGGACTCCAGCGTACTGGGAGAAAACTGTACGTGAGCTTTTCTCGATGTTAAGACAACTCGGTGTTCCTACATTTTTCTGTACGTTTAGTGCTGCTGAGATGAGATGGCCTGAAGTGATTACTGCTATTAAAGCACAACAAGGTGAAACTGTGAACTTTGATGAATTAGACTGGTCTGAAAAATGTGAAATATTAAGAAGCAACCCAGTCACAGCCATGCGGATGTTTGAAAAACGCGTTGAAGCCTTAATGAGGGATCTAATCATGTCACCCGCTCGGCCTATCGGTGAGGTAATTGACTTTTTTTACAGAGTAGAATTTCAGTTACGTGGCTCTCCACATTCACTGCTTATTTTGGGTGAAAGATGCTCCAGAGTACGAAAAAGATCAAGATCAGGATGTTTGTGATTTCGTTGATAAATACATCTCATGCAAATTACCAGACCCAAACAAAGACCCAGAACTGCACAGAATTGTAAGTGAAGTACAGATGCACAGCCGTAATCACTCCAAATCATGTAGAAAGAACAAGAAGCACTGCAGATTTGGATTTCCTAAACCACCCATTAACAGAACCACGATAGCCCGCCCCAGACCTCCTCCTGCAGAACAGTCTGATGATGAGAATGGATCAGAGGAAAGAGATTATGCCAGTGTTGCAAAAGAACAGCTACAGAAGGTGTGGGATCTACTGAATGACTCAAAACAGAGTTTTGAAACCATTACACAGCTACTTAATCAAGTAAACATAACTTATGAAGAGTATGAGAAACATATTGAGGCTCTGTCTACATCAAGTTTAATAGTTATGGAGAGACGACCACAGGACTGCTGGGTTAATGGCTACAATCCAATGTTATTAAGAGCTTGGAATGCAAACATGGACATACAGTTCATTCTGAACCCCTACAGCTGTATCATGTACATGCTCTCGTACATTTCAAAAGCTGAACATGAGATGAGCGATTATCTAAAGAGAGTGATAAAAGACTCGAGCCATGATGACCTGTCTGACCGTGAGTGCATGAAGCAGGTCATGAATGCCTATTCAAAGAACAGAGAAGTCAGCGCTCAAGAGGCAGTCGCTCGCACATGCAGTCTGAAATTGAAATCTTCATCACGTTCTGTCATTTTCATACCCACTGATGACAATGCTGTAAAGATGAGTTTACCAATGAAGTACTTGCGGACCATGGATGATGACGTAGAGAATGTGTGGATGACAGGATTGCCAGACAAGTACAAGGCCAGACCTAACAGACCTGAATTTGAGAACATGTGCACAGCTGAATTTGCAAGTGAATACCGCATTGTTTATGGAGGACGGACAAAAGGTAAAAATGTTTTGCCACTTCAAAACAACATGGGACACATACAGAAAAGAACAAGGGGAAAGCCTGCTGTTATTAGATTTGCTCGTTTTTCACAGCAGAAAAACCCAGAAAAATTCTATGGAACCCTTCTAAAACTTTACCTGCCATATCGCAGAGATGAACAGCTGAAGGCCACAAGATTCCCTACATATGAATCATTTCATGCATTTGCTTCAGTAAAACTACCAGGCACTGATGAACTGCAACGTGTGTTCAATATTGTAAATGAAAACCGTGGGAAATATGAAAAACATAGTGAGGCTATAGAAAAGGCAATTGAGGATTTTGAACAGAATGGTCCAATTGAAGATGCATGGACTACACTGGCACCTGCAAATGAACTGATCAGATTGGAGAGCATTATGGAACGCGAACCCACTGATCCTAATGAAGTGAATGAGCAAGAAGACATTCCTGAATATACAGCCCAAACCTCTGTCAGTAACACAGCTATGCCACTCATGGAGGCTGCCCAGCTAAATCATGCACAGATTCGCAAAATGTATCAGAGCTTGAATCAAACACAAGCTTCAATATTTTATGCTGTGCGAGACTGGTGTAAAAGATGTGTTTCTGGTGAAAGTCCACAACCGTTTCTGTATTTTTTGAATGGAGGAGCCGGAGTTGGTAAATCACACGTTATTAAATCTATTCATACGGAAGCATCCAAAATCCTGCGTAGGCTTCCATGCATGCGAGAGCATACTGACATTTCACAGCCTACTGTTCTTTTAACCGCATTCACAGGCACTGCAGCCTTTAATATCTCAGGAAAAACACTGCACTGTCTTTTGAAGCTCCCAAGAAGCTTGAAGCCTCCTTACCAAGGCCTGGGAAACAGCTTGGATGAAATGAGGGCAGACCTTTTTAATGCACACATTTTAATTATTGATGAAATCTCAATGGTGTCAAAACAGTTGTTTGCATATGTGAACTGGAGACTGCAACAGATAAAAGGAAACCAGAAACCTTTTGGTGGATTGTCCATACTCGCTGTTGGCGATTTCTTCCAGCTGCCTCCTCTTGGAAGAGCAAAACCACTCTGTGTGTACGAGGACCATATGCTGGACTTCTGGAAAGATAATTTTCAAATGATAACACTGACACAGATAATGAGGCAGAGAGATGATCTCGCATATGCTGAGCTTCTCAACCGTCTGAGGGTGAAACAGAAGCACGCAAAACTGACTGATGCGGAGAAGTGCATGTTAGAAGCGGTCATAAGATCCTCCCCTGAAGAGTGTCCTATTGATGCATTACACATCTATGCAACCAATAAAGAGGTAGACAGTCATAACACTGAAGCCATATCCTCACGCTTTTCAAATATCATTAACGTTGATGCGCATGACTACAAAAAAGATCCACGAACAGGTGAAATGAAAAGGCAAGCTGTACCATTAAAAGGAGACAAACGTGATCTAATTGACACTCTACAGATTGCTATTGGTGCACGAGTGATGCTTACTAGAAATATTGATGTAGAAGATGGACTGGTTAATGGGACTTTTGGCAATGTGGCAAAATTAACAGCTCAAACTCGAGGTGGTGTTCCTGTTGTTCAATTAATTGGTCTTCATCTAGATAATGTGACTGCTGGACAGAAACATCGCAACAAAGCACCTGATGGAGATGACAATATTGTCTATATTGAGAGGTCAGAGGAACCACTAAAAAAAAAAGGAACAGTTCGAAGGCAATTCCCCATGAAACTTGCTTTTGCATGCACAATCCATAAAGTCCAAGGAATGACGACTGATTGTGCTGTCGTATCTCTGAAGCGCATATTTGAATCAGGCATGGCATATGTTGCACTCAGCAGAACAACAACACTCAGCGGACTGCATATTACTGACTTTGATGAAAAGAAAATATTCTGTGATCCAGAAATAAGGGCCTCCTTGGAGAACATGCCTAAAGTAGATTTTCACAATATTCAACCCATCCTTCATATTGTACAGGATTCAAAAATGAGTTCAGCTCTTAAAATCATTCATCATAACACAGAGGGACTGGAGTGTCATATGGATGATTTGAAATGCCACCATGAACTTTTACTGGCTGATGTTTTGTGTCTCACCGAAACACACCTGTCAGGCTCAGCTGTTCCTGCATACCTCCAACTGGATGGGTACACCATGTACAAACGCAACAGACATGCATCCTACACAAACTACGTCCATTTGGCAAATAAGAACGGTGGTGGAGTGGCCATTTATGTGAAGAACAGCTTTCAAGTTTCTCCTCTGATGTACATCCAGAATGTTACTGACCTGGAATATTTGGTTTTGAAGATAGAAGCCCCCAAACAAGCACTTCTTGCAGTGATCTACAGACCACCCAGTTATAATTTAGCAGGCTTTTTGGCAAACCTGAATGCCCTCTTGACATCTCTGGAGATAATGGATTTCAGGCCTGTTATAGTGTGTGGAGACTTTAATGAAGATCAGCTGTCTCACTGCAACAAACCTATTCTCAATTTGTTTGAAGATAAAGGATACACGCAGCTAATCAGCACTGGGACAACCGAAAACAACACTCTTCTGGATCCTGTGTTCATAAGCGGTGCACACTCAAACGTCAGAGCAGGAGTTCTACAGACATACTACAGCTATCATGATCCTGTGTATTGCGTTTTAGAGTAGATACATCACAAAAGCTGCACAGATCTCATTTAGCACTTCTGTAAAATAATGTCATGATTTTAAGAAATAATGCTGTCAGGGTTCTTCCATAAATTTCCAGGAGACGATCATAGAATTTTCAAAATCTTCATTTTTATTCACTGCCCCATATTCTGCCCACAACGGTGCAGAAAAAAATGGGAACTCACTCATACACAGAATAACTAACGAATGTACTATCAGCACAACTGCGTTCTGGGCCTTAGATGTTTCTCCAGGGATCCCTCGCCAGAACTGACTCGGCCATCGAAAATTGAACCCTTTTAACAAATCAGACCATACCATATTATAATTACAGGGGGTCTCACAGGATCCTAATTCAAAAGTTTAGTACATCATAAACAAAATTAATATAAGATATACAAAAACTTTATACACTTATGAAATTACATTCAACAAACCAATAACAGAAATAAACTAAAACACAAAAATAAACTTTGTACATAACATCCAAACAAACCCCAAACCCAAACGGTCCCCCAAACTACATTTCCCATAATTCCTAACAAAAGATATAAAAGGACATCAGGAAATGCCGCGCTCTTTTAATACCAGGCCTTTACTCCATGCTGCAGTCATGGATCCCGGCGGAACCACGGGTAAGATAAACAATTCAAATAATTAAATAAATTTAAACCCATTTCTGTGTAGTTGTGATTTCATTCAATCACTAGCGTGCACTCTAGTAAGGAACTGGGTCACTCTTAGTTCTTTTAATACTAACATAAAGAGTCAACCTACACCTCTAACACAAAATATTTTGGGTAAATAAAAAAAAACTAAAATAAATACACAAATTATAAACAAGCAGACAAACAATAAAAATAAACCAATTTAAATCAAATGTGTACTAAGTGTGGCCTTGGCCATCACAAATGCCAATACAAATGCGAATAAATTGTGTATATATTAAAGCTTTACATTTTCTGTCTATTTCTTATGTGCATGTGCATGTGTGTGTGTGTGTGTGTATGTGTTAAATAGGGAAGGTATGTTTGTGTTTGTGTGTGTGTGTGTGTGTGTGAGTGTGAGTGAGTGTGTTAGATAAAGAACGAATGGAGAGTGAATGTCCTTTCCAAGGATCGCCACCTTGCCGTGGTGGAAAGGCTTGTGTGTTCCAGTGATCCCAAGAGTAAGGCATTCTGGAGCTTTTTATTCCAGTTTGATATGCTTACGGGTGAGGTTCCAGACTAAGTGCGATCCAAATGGGCATTAAATAAAATTATATTTTAAGCATGATTACTTGATTTTGTCTGTCTTGATCATTTTATAACAAATATTGTGTGGCTATTATACTATGCGGTAGTTGCTATGGTTGCTAGAGTGTTGCTATGAAGATAGATAGATAGATAGATAGATAGATAGATAGATAGATACAGTCAGATTATAGATAGATAGATAAGAAACATTAGATAGATGAGTTTGAATGGATTAGAAATAGTCAGTATGACCACAATCAACTTTCTTTAGTTAAAAAATGTTTCCCTTCATCTCAGTGGAATAAGATTTTGTGACTTTTCAACATTTTCTATCTGTATTCACATAAAAAAAAAAAAAAAAAAAAGGGCTTGATTCGGTTGTTCTGAAGGTATGTAATACAACTTGTGTGGCATTTCTGCAAATTTATGTGGCATTATTGCAAAAGCGAGCACTTCAAAATACATCAAACAACAAAAACTAATTCTAACCTTTGGGAAAAATACTGTTTTTAATGTATTTTATAATGTTTAAATATATAATTAAAAAATATATATCATAAAAGTTGTGAGAGGAGCAGCTGACCACTTCCAGAAAAAATGAATGGCTCTCTATGGGCCTCTGCTGGATATATATGGTCATTACACTATTCTTTCAAAATCAGATTCTAGCTTGAAAGCTCTAGGAGATGCATTCAGAAATTTAGTCTAAGAAGAATAATAATAACTAGATAGGAAAGTTCGTCGAGACAAACTTTAAGTTGGCTTGAGAAAGACGGACCAGAAAGTTTGAAAAGTTTGAAAAAAGTTTAAGAAGTTTAAAAAGTTTAAGTTTGAAAAATGTTTCAGTCTGAAATAGTTTGAAGTTTAAAGTAGTTTTAAAAGCTTAAAGTTTGACACATAGATAGATAGATAGATAGATAGAGTCCGATTATAGATAGATAGATAGATAGATAGATAGAGTCAGATTATAGATAGATAGATAGAGTCAGATTATAGATAGATAGATAGATAGATAGATAGAGTCAGATTATAGATAGATAGATAGATAGATAGATAGATAGATAGATAGATAGACAGAAAGACAGATAGACTTTAGATAGATAGATAGATAAAGTCAGATTATAGATAGATAGATAAGAAACATTAGATAGATGAGTTTGAATGGATTAGAAATAGTCAGTATGACCTCAATCAACTTTCTTTAGTTAAAAAATGTTTCCCTTCATCTCAGTGGAATAAGATTTTGTGACTTTTCAACATTTTCTATCTGTATTCACATTAAAAAAAAAAAAAAAAAGGGCTTAATTCGGTTTTTCTGAAGGTATGTATTTTTTTTTTTTTACTAATATGGTCTTTGGGGTCAATATTATATTTAAAATTTGTCAAAAAATAATAATAAATCCAGCATAGGTCTTAAAATTTTCACACAGAAATGAAGGCCTGGTACTAGATCACAAATGCAATGTAGAAAAGATGAGCACACACACATACAAAAACACACATGTGTGACTGCAACAAAGAGCATTTTTATAGAAATTGGCAAATAAAATCAATAAATTCTGCATAAATCTGAAAATGTCCACACAACAAAATCAAGGCCTGATACTAGAGCACAAATGCAATGTGGAACGAGCATACTCACTCACGTACGTACACACACACTCTCTTACACACATACCCGCCATTCATATCTGCTTATTGCAGTTGTTGTTTTTAGTTTAGGTTTTTTCGTTTCGACATTTATGTAAAATAAAATAAATGTATATTTTACTTTTTAGATTGAAATAAATATGTACCTGCAATCAAGTTTTAGTGACAACTTGTGTGGCATTTCTGCAAATTTATGTGGCATTATTGCAAAAGCGAGCACTTATACAGTTTTACTTCCAGAAAAATGAATGGCTCTCTATGGGCCTCTGCTGGATATATATGGTCATTACACTATTCTTTCAAAAACTGATTTCTACAAGTTTTTCTCTAACCACCAGATGGCAGTATTGTACACCTAACACCTAGATCAATATCCAGAAACAGTTTAAATTAAATTTAGATCATCATTTATGAGATTTATTCATAAAAATGTAATATTTCACATGTAAGCTAATGGTGTAGCTGAGGATTTTTGTGGTAAACAGGTACAAAAGTACTTCATATCTCCCAAAACACAGCATTAATGTATAGATGAGAAGTAAACAAACAAACAAAAAGATATATTATTTGTATGATTAAACATTTATAAATGTTTTACAATTACTCTTTCAATTTTGGGGTCATATTGCCCCCAAAGGACACAGGTGTAAACAGGAAAAACAGGTCTTATGATTGAAAGGTCTATGTTTGTTTATTTGTTTGTTTGTGTGTGTGAGGCGTGTCTGTGTGTCTGTGTGTGTGTGTGTGTGTGTGTGTGTGTGTGTGTGTGAGATAGATCTCAGATAGAGAGATAGATGAGTTTGAATGGGTTAGAAATAGTACATAGAAGCGAAGTCTGATAGATAGATAGATAGATAAATAGATAGATGAGTTTGAATGGGTTAGAAATAGTACATAGAAGGGAAGTCTGATAGATAGATAGATAGATAGATAGATAGAGATAGATAGAGAGATAGATGAGTTTGAATGGGTTAGAAATAGTACATAGAAGGGAAGTCTGATAGATAGATAGATAGATAGATAGATAGATAGATAGATAGATAGATAGATAGAGAGATAGATAGAGATAGATGAGTTTGATTGGGTTAGAAATAGTACATAGAAGGGAAGTCTGATTGAGTCTAATGGGCTTCAGTGTGTTTAGATTTAAATTTTGACAGTTGGAGCTGGCAAGGTCAGGGCTCATCTGAACATTCCGTCACTGTAAGTCTATGGGAGTTTTATGATTTTTAATCTTCAGTTTTATGAAAACCGTAAGTCTGATCAGTTAGAAAAGATATAGCAACTCGAGTCAGACCAGTCTGAAGATCCGGGCTGAGTTTGGAGTCTGTAGAGTTAAAGCTCTAGGAGGAGTTAGAGTTGTAAATTTAGTCTCAGAAGAATAATAATAACTAGAATGTACATTTCCTGAAGAAAATGTGAGTGGTGCTTGCAGTGGCAAAACTCGGCGCTGGACAGATACTACAGTGTTCTGCGCGATTGTAGAGAGCCAACTCCCATGTCTGTATGATGTTGTGGAGCTGAGATATGGCTTCTTTATGTAGCTATACGGTTGCTAGGGTTCACTATATGGTTGCTAGGGTGTAGCTGCACAGTTACCATGGTCATACTTACAGACTGGTTTCTCAGCCAAAACAAAAGAGGCCACCCCCATATCTATACCACTTTCTGGTTCTGACATATGGCTTATTCATGTCTTTGTACGGTTGTTAGGGTACTCTATATGGTTGCTAGGGTGTGCTTATACATTTTATGGGATGATATTTAAAGATTATTTGCCAGTCTGAGTCAAAAAAGCCCAACTCCACATTTCTACAATATTGTGGTGCTGAGAAGCGGCTTGTTAATGTTGTTATACTGTTGCTAGGGTGCTTAAAGTAGTTGCTAGGGCGTGGTTATAAAGTTGTTATGTCACTAGTTATTGGTTGCTTGATAGGCCAAGTCAAATGAGCCCACCCCCAAGCCTCTGTGACTTCCTGATCCAAAGATATGATCTCACAAATTTGATACCAATGTTAAGCCTATGGGATTTTTATGATTTTTAATCTTCAGTTTTATGAAAACCGTAAGCCCGATCACTTAGAAAAGATATAGCACACCTCTCGCCAATGAGCCGGTCGATTTGGCACCTCATTCATGGGTCTACGACAAACTTTGTAGGAGAAGTAGCGTGCCAAAGTTTTGTCAGGGCGAATAGTAATAACAATACTATAATGTACATTTCCTGAAGAAAATGTGAGTGGTGCTTGCCGTGGCAAAACTCGGCTCTGGGCAGATACTACAGTGTTCTGCGCGATTGAAGAGAGCCAACTCCCATGTCTGTATGATGTTGTGGAGCTGAGATATGGCTTCTTTATGTTGCTATACGGTTGGGTTCTCTATGTGGTTGCTAGGGTGTAGCTGCACAGTTGCCATGGTGATACTTACAGACTGGTTTTTCAGCTCAAACAAAAGAGGCCACCCCCATATCTATACCACTTTCTGGTGCTGAGAAATTGCTTATTCATGTGTTTGCTCAGTTGCTAAAGTACTCTAAATGGTTGCTATGGTGTGGCCATACAGTTTATGGCATGATATTTAGAGACTATTTGACAGTCTGAATCAACAGAGCCCAACCCCCGTGTTTCTACAAAGTTTTGGTGCTGAAAAAATGGTTTGTTAATGTCCTTTTATGGTTGCTAGGGTGCTGTAAGTGGTTGCTAGGGCATAGCTATGAAGTTGTCATGTCAGTACTTATTGGCTGCTTGATAGGCTGAGTCAAAAGAGCCCTCCCCCAAGTCTCTGTGACCTCCTGATCCAAAGATATAATCTCACTAATTTTATGCCAATGTTAAGTCTATGGGATTTTTTTTGCCCAAATTTTTTCGTCCACCAGACGAACATCGTACACTCAATTACTTATAAAAGATATAGCACACCTCTCCTCAATATGTCGCATGATTTGACATCTCATTCATGGGTCTCGACAAAAGGTGCAGGAGGAGTAGCGAATCAAGTTTTGTCTGGGCGAATAGTAATAACAATACTATAATGTACATTTCCTGAAGAAAATGTGAGTGGTGCTTGCAGTGGCAAAACTCGGCGCTGGGTTGATACTACAGTGTTCTGCGTGATTGTAGAGAGCCAACTCCCATGTCTGTATGATGTTGTGGAGCTGAGATATGGCTTCTTTATGTAGCTATACGGTTGCTAGGGTTCTCTATGTGGTTGCTAGGGTGTAGCTGCACAGTCACCATGGTGATACTTACAGACTGGTTTTTCAGCCCAAACAAAAGAGGCCACCCCATATCTATACCACTTTCTGGTGCTGAGAAATTGTTTATTCATGTGTTTGTTCAGTTGCTAAGGTACTCTAATTGGTTGCTATGGTGTGACTATACAGTTTATGGATGATATTTAAAGACTATTTGACAGTCTGAATCAACAGAGCCCAACCCCATGTTTCTACAATGTTTTGGTGCTTAAAAATGGTTTTTTAATGTCCTTTTACGGTTGCTAGGGTGCTGTAAGTGGTTGCTAGGGCATAGCTATGAAGTTGTCATGTCAGTACTTATTGGCTGCTTGATAGGCTGAGTCAAATGATCCCTCCCCCAAGTCTCTGTGACCTCCTGATCCAAAGATATAATCTCACTAATTTTATGCCAATGTTAAGTCTATGGGACTTTTTCGCCCAAATTTTTTCATCCACCAGACGAACATCGTACACTCAATTACTTATAAAACATATAGCACACCTCTATAACTGGGAGGTTACTAAGCGTATTGCTAAGCGGTTGGTAGTTGTCACACATCATTACTATGTAGATTTATAGAGTTATTCGTATGTTCTTAGTCTGATTTAACACTTAGCTAATCACTATTAGCATGTAGCTATTCACTGCTAGCATGTGTAGCATGCATGAGGAAGTCCTGTTTGCGATCACGAGTCAAAAGAGCAAAATCTGCATGTTTATATGACACTTTTATCCAAAGATATCCTTTTGATCTGTTTTCAATGGAGGTCTATGGGTGGTTGCTAGGGTGCTGTAAGTGGTTGCTAGGGTGTGGCTATGAAGGTCATAGGTCATTACTTATTGGTTACTTCAAGGAGGAGTCAAATGAGTGTGTGTGAGTTACAGAGAGAGAGAGAGAAGGGGCTCTAAGGGCCTGCGTGTGTGTGTGAGAAAGTGACAGTTGAGATTTAAATTCACGAACATTCCGCCAATGTAAGTCAATGGGACTTTTTTGCCCGCTTTTTCGTCCGCTGTGCAAACATCGTAGGTCCGATCGCTTAGAAAAGATATAGCCCACATCTCCTCAATGAGCCGGTCGATTTGACACCTCATTCATGGGTCTGTGACAAACGGTGCAGGAGGAGTAGCGAACCGAAGTTTTGTCCAGAAGAAGAATAAGAAGAAGCAGAATAATAATAATAAGTATGCAAGAGAATAATAGTGATGCCTTGCCTTTGGCAAGCACCACTAACTAGATTAAAAAGTTCGTCGAGACAAACTTTAGGTTGGCTTGAGAAAGCCTAGCCTGAATGTTTAAAGCAGTTGTGAAAGCTTGAAGTTTAAAGGTTTTCAGTTTGAAATAGGCTAGTTAAGTGTTCATTTACTAGTTTTTAAAAGTTAAAAACCAGAAAAAGGTTGATAGCATGATTAGCATGTTATTAGCATGATTAGCAAGTGACTAGCATGATTAGCATGTTGCTAGCATATTGCTAGCATGATGAGCAAGTGACTAGCATGTCGCTAGCATGTTTCTAACTTGATTAGCATGTTACTAGCATGTCGCTAGCATGTTTCTAACTTGATTAGCATGTTACTAGCATGTCGCTAGCATGTTTCTAACATGATTAGCATGTTACTAGCATGTTGCTTGCATGATTAGCAAGTGACTAGCATGTCGCTAGCATGTTTCTAACTTGATTAGTATGTTACTAGCATGTCGCTAGCATGTTTCTAACATGATTAGCATGTTACTAGCATGTTGCTAGCATGATTAGCAAGTGACTAGCATGTCGCTAGCATGTTTCTAACATGATTAGCATGTTATTAGCATGTTGCTAGCATGATTAGCAAGTGACTGGCATCTTGCTAGCATGACTAGCAAGTGACTAGCATGATTAGCATGTTGCTAGCATATTGCTAGCATGATGAGCAAGTGACTAGCATGTCGCTAGCATGTTTCTAACTTGATTAGCATGTTACTAGCATGTCGCCAAGATGTTTCTAACATGATTAGCATGTTACTAGCATGTTGCTTGCATGATTAGCAAGTGACTAGCATGTCGCTAGCATGTTTCTAACATGATTATCATGTTACTAGCATGTTGCTAGCATGATTAGCAAGTGACTAGCATGTCGCTAGCATGTTTGTAACTTGATTAGTATGTTACTAGCATGTCGCTAGCATGTTTCTAACATGATTAGCATGTTACTAGCATGTTGCTAGCATGATTAGCAAGTGACTAGCATGTCACTAGCATGTTTCTAACATGATTAGCATGTTATTAGCATGTTGCTAGCATGATTAGCAAGTGACTAGCATCTTGCTAGCATGACTAGCAAGTGACTAGCATGTCGCTAGCATGTTTCTAACTTGATTAGCATGTTACTAGCATGTTACTAGCATGTTGCTAGCATGATTAGCATGTTACTAGCATCTTGCTAGCATGACTAGCATGTGACTAGCATGTCGCTAGCATGTTTCTAACATGATTAACATGTTACTAGCATGTTGCTAGCATGATTAGCAAGTGACTAGCATCTTGCTAGCATGACTAGCATCTTGCTAACATGACTAGCATGTGACTAGCATGTTGCTAGCATGTTTCTAGCATGGTTAGTATGTTGCTAGGATAGATTGAAAGATTAGAAATATTAGATAGATGAGTTTGAATGGATTAGAAATAGTACATAGAAGGGAAGCTTGATTGAGTCTCAAAGATTCTGGGAGTTTAAAAGTTGTATTTTGACAGTTGGAGTTTGAATTGTCTTGGCTCATTTGAACATTCCGTAATGGTAAGTCAATGGGATTTTATGATTTTTAATCTTCAGTTTTATGAAAACTATAAGTCCAATCAGTTAGAAAAGATATAGCACACTAGGCTTTCCTGTAGCTCAAATAGTAGAGCATGGCGCTAGCAACGTCAAGATCATGGGTTCGATTCCCAGGGAAAGCAAGAGCTGATAAAATGTAGAAACTGTAACTTGAATGCAATGTAAGTCGCTTTGGATAAAAGCGTCTGCTAAATGCATAAATGTAAATGTAAAAGTGAGATCAGTCTGAACAGCTGGGCTGAGTTTGGTGATTCTAGCTTGAAAGCTCTAGGAGATGCATTCAGAAATTTAGTCTAAGAAGAATAATAATAACTAGATAGGAAAGTTCGTCGAGACAAACTTTAAGTTGGCTTGAGAAAGACGGACCAGAAAGTTTGAAAAGTTTGAAAAAAGTTTAAGAAGTTTAAAAAGTTTAAGTTTGAAAAATGTTTCAGTCTGAAATAGTTTGAAGTTTAAAGTAGTTTTAAAAGCTTAAAGTTTGACACATAGATAGATAGATAGATAGATAGATAGATAGATAGAGTCAGATTATAGATAGATAGATAGATAGATAGATAGACAGAAAGACAGATAGACTTTAGATAGATAGATAGATAAAGTCAGATTATAGATAGATAGATAAGAAACATTAGATAGATGAGTTTGAATGGATTAGAAATAGTCAGTATGACCTCAATCAACTTTCTTTAGTTAAAAAATGTTTCCCTTCATCTCAGTGGAATAAGATTTTGTGACTTTTCAACATTTTCTATCTGTATTCACATTAAAAAAAAAAAAAAAAGGGCTTAATTCGGTTTTTCTGAAGGTATGTATTTTTTTTTTTTTACTAATATGGTCTTTGGGGTCAATATTATATTTAAAATTTGTCAAAAAATAATAATAAATCCAGCATAGGTCTTAAAATTTTCACACAGAAATGAAGGCCTGGTACTAGATCACAAATGCAATGTAGAAAAGATGAGCACACACATACAAAACACACATGTGTGACTGCAACAAAGAGCATTTTTATAGAAATTGGCAAATAAAATCAATAAATTCTGCATAAATCTGAAAATGTCCACACAACAAAATCAAGGCCTGATACTAGAGCACAAATGCAATGTGGAACGAGCATACTCACTCACGTACGTACACACACACTCTCTTACACACATACCCGCCATTCATATCTGCTTATTGCAGTTGTTGTTTTTAGTTTAGGTTTTTTCGTTTCGACATTTATGTAAAATAAAATAAATGTATATTTTACTTTTTAGATTGAAATAAATATGTACCTGCAATCAAGTTTTAGTGACAACTTGTGTGGCATTTCTGCAAATTTATGTGGCATTATTGCAAAAGCGAGCACTTATACAGTTTTACTTCCAGAAAAATGAATGGCTCTCTATGGGCCTCTGCTGGATATATATGGTCATTACACTATTCTTTCAAAAACTGATTTCTACAAGTTTTTCTCTAACCACCAGATGGCAGTATTGTACACCTAACACCTAGATCAATATCCAGAAACAGTTTAAATTAAATTTAGATCATCATTTAAGAGATTTATTCATAAAAATGTAATATTTCACATGTAAGCTAATGGTGTAGCTGAGGATTTTTGTGGTAAACAGGTACAAAAGTACTTCATATCTCCCAAAACACAGCATTAATGTATAGATGAGAAGTAAACAAAGAAAATGAAATATTATTTGAATGATTAAAAATGTATAAATGTTTTGCAATTACTCTTTCAATCTTCACATTTTCTGTCTATTTCTTGTGTGCGTGTGTTTGTGTGTGTGTTAAATAGGGAAGGTATGTTTGTTTGTTTGTGTGTGTGTGTGTGTGTGTGTGAGATAGATCTCAGATAGATAGAGAGATAGATAGATGAGTTTGATTGGGTTAGAAATAGTACATAGAAGGGAAGTCTGATAGATAGATAGATAGATAGATAGATAGATAGATAGATGAGTTTGATTGGGTTAGAAATAGTACATAGAAGGGAAGTCTGATAGATAGATAGATAGATAAATAGATAGATGAGTTTGAATGGGTTAGAAATAGTACATAGAAGGGAAGTCTGATAGATAGATAGATAGATAGATAGATAGATAGAGAGATAGATAGAGAGATAGATGAGTTTGAATGGGTTAGAAATAGTACATAGAAGGGAAGTCTGATAGATAGATAGATAGATAGATAGATAGATAGATAGATAGATAGATAGATAGATAGATGAGTTTGATTGGGTTAGAAATAGTACATAGAAGGAAGTCATCTATCTAATATTCTTATCTATCTATTTAAAATTCCTATCTATCTATCTATCTATCTATCTATCTATCATCTATCTAATATTCCTATCTATCTATTTAAAATTCCTATCTATCTATCTATCTATCTATCTATCATCTATCTAATATTCTATCTATCTATATGTCTATCTATTTAATATTCCTATCTATCTTATTTAAACTTCAGACTTCATCAAATGAACACCTTCAAACTGCAAACTTTTTAAACTACATTTAATAGGTCAGACTTTCTTAAGCCAACTTCAAAGTTTGTTCACAAACTTAATTTGTCTAGTTATTATTATTATTCTTTTTCTGAGACTAAAATTTCTGACTGACTCAATGTAAGTCAATGGGATTTTTTATGATTTTTAATCTTCATTTTTATGAAAACCGTAAGTCGGATTAGTTAGAAAAGATATAGCACGCTAAGTCAGATCAGTCTCAAGACTTGGGCTGAGTTTGGAGTTTGTAGAGTTAAAGCTCTAGGAGGAGTAGCAGTCAGAAATTTTAGTCTCAGAAAAAGAATAATAATAAGAAAGACGGACCAGAAAGTTTAAAAAGTTTAAAAAGTTTAAAAAGTTTAAGTTTGAAAAATGTTAAAAGTTTTAAGTTTGATGGGTTTCAGTCTGAAATAGTTTGAAATTTAAAGTAGTTTTAAAAGCTTAAAGTTTGACACATAGATAGATAGATAGATAGATAGATAGATAGATAGATAGATACAGTCAAATGATAGATAGATAGATAAGAAACATTAGATAGATGAGTTTGAATGGATTAGAAATAGTCAGTATGACCCCAATCAACTTTCTTTAGTTAAAAAATGTTTCCCTTCATCTCAGTGGAATAAGATTTTATGACTTTTCAACATTTTCTATCTGTATTCACATAAAAATAAAAAAAGGGGCTTGATTCGGTTGTTCTGAAGGTATGTATTTTATTTTTTTTTTTACTAATATGGTCTGAAAATGAATGGGAAATATGAAAAAATCTATATATTTTTTTTAATTTGTCAAAAAATAATAATAAATCCAGCATAGGTCTGAAAAATTTCACACAGAAATGAAGGCCTGGTACTAGATCACAAATGCAATGTAGAAAAGATGAGCACACACACATACAAAAACACACATGTGTGACTGCAACAAAGAGCATTTTTATAGAAATTGGCAAATAAAATCAATAAATTCTGCATAAATCTGAAAATGTCCACACAACAAAATCAAGGCCTGATACTAGAGCACAAATGCAATGTGGAACGAGCATACTTACTCACGTACGTACACACACACTCTCTTACACACATACCCGCCATTCATATCTGCTTATTGCAGTTGTTGTTTTTAGTTTAGGTTTTTTCGTTTCGACATTTATGTAAAATAAAATAAATTTATATTTTACTTTTTAGATTGAAATAAAGGAATTTAATTTTTTGCCCACTTTTCCGTCCGCTGTGTGAACATCGTAGGTCCGATTGCTTAAAAAAGATATAGCCCACATCTCCTCAATAAGCCGGTCGATTTGACACCTCTTTCATGGGTCTGTGACAAACGGTGCAGGAGGAGTAGCGAATCGAAATTTTTGTCCAGAAGAAGAATAAGAAGAAGCAGAATAATAAGTATGCAAGATAACAATAGTGATGCCTTGCCTTTGGCAAGCACCACTAATAATAATAATAATAATAAGTTTAAATAGGATTTCAGTAAGTTGGCTTTCTCAAGCCAACTTAATAACAACAATAATAATAATCAGTCCTATTTCATTTCTGTCACATGAATCTCTGGGTTCCTCCAGATGCTGGCTTATACAAGTCAGATCTTCCAGGAACCATTTCAATGTTAACAGATCTTACAAAAACCCTTTTAAAAATTTGAGTTCCTCCAGGAACCTCCAGAGCACTTTGAGGTCTCAGTGTAATGAAAGGGTGACTCCAGAACCTCAGAACTGGAAACAAAGTGCTTCAAGGATCCCATAAGTTCTTGCAAGAACTGCAAAGACTGAAATGGTTCCTCCAGGAACCCTATTATGAAAAAAAGAGCTTTGAGGCACTTAAATTACATTTTGAAGTTGCTCGAGTACTCAAAAGGATATTTGAGGCACCTTTAGTTTTTACAGTGCAGAGCCCAAAAGGAAAACATATAAGTTTAGTCATTTTAAAAGTTGGATATATTAAAGCTTATATATATGTATGTGTTGCAAGCCAAGGCACACAATTTATATTAAAAAGCCTCTATTATCTCATGGCTTAAACATTAAAAATAAGTCACAGATGACCGCACACCTACACGTTGCGGCTAATATGCCTTCATCAGGGTGTGGAAAACAAACACTCTCAGAGTCTCTTACACAACAATCACCTGATCACATGACTTCACAATCACCACAAGGAGAAAGAAGAATGGAAAAAATATATACTTTCACAACATATTACAAAATACATGAATTAAAATCATCCAATTCAATTAAAAAAAACAAAAAAAAACAAAACAACATATACATAAATAACAATGTCAGAATATCAATAACAAATCACAAAAAAGGTGAAAAATCTAATTAAACCTGGAAACTGATTTGCTCTCAATGTATAGTTCCAAAAAGACTCTCTCTGTTGTAACTTTTTTACTCTATCACTTCCTCTTATTGACTTAGGAATGTGTTCTATACCAACTATTTTCAGTGTACTAGGACTGCCATGATTTTTATTTCTATACGAATGGCCTTCTTATGTTCTGCTAATCTGGGCCCGTATTCATGAAAAATCTTAGTGCTAAGAGATGCTCCTAGTAACAAAATTCTAAGAAAATTCTTAGAAATGTGGGTGTTTCCCCTTAAAATTAAAGAAAAGATCCTAGTAAAGAAAAAAGTAATTCATAAAGCATCTTAACCCTTAAAAGACGTCTTAAGGTCCAAAATTGTTAGAAGTATGGACGAGGACTTTTAAGAGGCTTAAGAGTTTCTTTAGCAGTGGAGAAAATGGACGAAACATGAAGAGGGAGAAGAAATGTGTTGCACACAATACATGACAGTGAGTTAATAAGACGCTACACATTAAATCGTGCAGGGATCATGTTTGTGACCGATCTTATTAGAGACACGCTAACATCTTAGACACCGCGCAGAAATGCCATAACGCCAGAAATGGACGTAATCACTATATTAACTACATTAATATACTACATTAAATATACGGGCCCAGGGCCCGTATTCTTAAAGATTCTAAGAATCCTCTCAGAGAGCTCCTAATTTAGCTTAAAAATTTCTAACTAGGAGTCTTAGATTAAAAGTGATTCAGGAGCAATCTGAGAGCAACTCTGAGCGAGAAAAAGCAACTCTAGCGATGACACAGTCTTTTGAAGACTGTGATTGGTTGGTTGTCCAAGAAGGAAATAAAAGAGCGCTTTTAAGAGTAGGGTTTATTTTAAGCTTTCACAATTACAGGCGTAATTTTTCCTGTTTTACCGTACTCTCTCTCTCTCTCTCTCACACACACACACACACACACACATTATATATGTATATATATATATATATTCTTTATTTACCATGCTGTCATACTTAACGTATTTTATAGGAAATGAACAGCAACACAATGCGGTTCTGAAAGTGCTGAACAGACCCAAATCATCGCTGCTGCATAGTTGCATTTTTCCAGTTGCCAAATATGTTCATGTAGTTGATGTAATGATTACTTCCATATCTTCTGGCGCTATGGCATTTCTGCGCGGTGTCTGAGATGTTAGCGTGTCTCTAATCAGATTTGTCACAAACATGATCCCTGCACCATCTAATGTGTAGCGTCTTATTAACTCACTGTCATGCATTGTGTGCAACACATTTCTTCTCCCTCTTCATGTTTTGTCCATTTTCTCCGCTGCTAAAGAAACTCTTGAACCTCTTAAAAGTCCTCGTCCGTACTCCTAACAATTTTGGACCTTAAGACCTCTTTTAAGGGTTAAGATGCTTTCTGAATTACTTTTATCTTTACTAGGATCTTTTCTTTAATTTTAAGGGGAAACTCCCACATTTCTAAGAATTTTCTAAGAATTTTGTTACTAGGAGCAACTCTTAGCACTAAGATTTTTCATGAATACGGGCCCAGATTAGCAGAACATAAGAAGGCCATTCATATAGAGATAAAAATCATGGCAGTCCTAGTACACTGAAAATAGTTGGTATAGAACACATTCCTAAGTCAATAAGAGGAAGTGATAGAGTAAAAAAGTTTCTAAGAATCCTCTCAGAGAGCTCCTAATTTAGCTTAAAATTTTCTAACTAGGAGTCTTAGTTAAAAAGTGATTCAGGACCAATCTGAGAGTAACTCCGAGCGAGGAAAAGATAAAAACTTTTATCTCAGTGAGGAGGCGGGGCTGACCCCGTTGCTAGCGATGACACAGTCTTTTGAAGACTGTGATTGGTTGGTTATCCAAGAAGGAAATAAAAGAGCGCTTTTAAGAGTAGGGTTTATTATAAGCCTTCACTTTAAAATTACAGGTGTAATTTTTCCTGTTTTACTGTACTCTCTCTCTCTCTCTCTCACACACACATTATATATGTATATATATTCTTTATTTTTCTATTTACCATACTGTCATATTTAACGTATTTTATAGGAAATGAACAGCGACACAATGAGGTTCTGAAAGTGCTGTAACAGACCCAAATCATCGCTACAGCAGAGTTGCATTTTTCCAGTTGCCAAATATGTTAATGTAGTTAATGTAGTGATTAAGTCCATTTCTGGCGCTATGGCATTTCTGCGCGGTGTCGGAGATGTTAGCGTAAATCTATAAGATCGGTCACAAACATGATCCCTGCACGATCTAATGTGTAGCGTCTTATTAACTCACTGTCATGCATTGTGTGCAACACATCTCTTCTCCCTCTTCATGTTTAATCCATTTTATCCACAGCTAAAGAAACTCTTAAGCCTCTTAAAAGTCCTCGTCAGTACTCTAACAATTTTGGACCTTAAGACCTCTTTTAAGGGTTAAGATGCTTTCTGAATTACTTTTTTCTTTACTAGGATCTTTTCTTTAATTTTAAGGGGAAACACCCACATTTCTAAGAATTTTCTTAGAATTTTGTTACTAGGAGCAACTCTTAGCGCTAAGATTTTTCATGAATACGGGCCCTGGTCTTTAATTTCCTTTTAGTCATCCCTATGTAAAAACAACCACAAGGACACTCCAATCGATACACGATACATTGATTTATCAATACATAAATGATCTAATGGTAACACTTTAGAATACTGTTTAGAATACTGTTCTAATACGGTATATTAACATTATATCAGTTAATGAAATTACAGTATTTAACTGTAAATTTAAGTTAAAACCGTAAAACCTCAAATGTTGTTACCGTATTTTTTACAGTAGAATTCCGGCAACCACAGCTGTCGTTTTTTTACCGTAAATTTTACTGAATTTTTTTTACAGTGTATATATACATACAACACAAGTAGGAACATATATGTGAATAGAGAATGTGTTTGCGCGCGTGTGAAAGGAGAATGTGAGTGCATGAGAAAATTAATTATGGGCTGTACAGCCTCACACAGGACAAAACCAACGGAAATGGTTTCTACATTAATCAACTGTTATATATAAACACATTCTGTCTCTCCAGAGCCAATAGGCATCCACCTTGTGGTGGGGGAAAAAAAAAAAAAAGAAAGAACAATCTTTGCAACGATGCTGAGGCTTACCATGTAAACATCAGAAGTGTGAAATGCGTGGGGTTGTGCTAAGTGCAATTTAAAAGGAACAGATCAACCAAAATGCCAA
The DNA here is from genome assembly GCF_012432095.1 of Onychostoma macrolepis. Taxonomy (NCBI): domain Eukaryota; kingdom Metazoa; phylum Chordata; class Actinopteri; order Cypriniformes; family Cyprinidae; genus Onychostoma; species Onychostoma macrolepis. The sequence continues at coordinate 3,741,327 of NC_081169.1, forward strand.
ATTGTTCCAAATCTGTATAATGCTTTTTTGTTCTGTGAAGAATTTGTAAAGACTTGTTTTTGCAGTTCTTTGCCATATAATATAAGGTGATATTCACCATAATCTTGCCTTCTGCCTTTGAAATAAACTATAAAATTCGTATGAACTACAATCAAGAGCACTGATCTCATGTCCTAATATAATCACGTCAGACCTCCTATAATGATGTCGTCATCCTGTAATGAGGCCATATTTGATTTTTAAAACTGCATGCTGAAAGATTTTCTGTGAATTAAAGACTTATGTTTCGGACTTAATTTAATGTTGCTTCTTTGTCATTTTGGAGTTTGCTGCTCTCAGTTCTCATTCACTTTTAATGTACAGAAAAGAGTGTCTTGAATAGTCTTCAAAGTGTCACCATTTACTATATATTCCATAGAAGGAAGTACACAAACATCTACGGTTCTTTGACGAACCTTTAACATCCTTGGAATGTGTATATTACACAAAAGGTTCTTTATAGTGGAAAAGGTTTTCTAAAATGTTCTTCACAATAAGAAAATTGCATCTTTTTAGAACTGTTCATTAAAATGTTCATCAGGGAACCAAAAATGGTTCTTCAATGGTACCGCTGTGAAAACAGCAGCAACGTTTATTTTTATTAGTACAAGATTTAAAATGAGATGAGAGTGAAAAAATTATGTCAGAATTTCTATTTATAGGTGAACTCTCCAGTTAAGTGTTGACTTTTCTTCAGTAAACAGTTTTGAGAGCTGTGGTTGACACGGTTTTTTGGAAAACACCATTTCGTTTTCGACCTTCTTCCGGTCCATCTCTTCATGCTGCATTTTCACATGCAAGGAAACCACAGCTAGGTATGTGGTTTCAAATCAAAATATCTTTTCCATCTTGCAAATGGTTAATGCTCGTTTTACTTTGTTGCTCAGTCTTTACAGATTGCTGATACTGAGCCCAGTGCCTATTGAAGGCCGCCTGTTTTCACGGTTTACCGATGGCATCTTTTGCAAAAGTGACTCTCTGAATGTCCTGCACATGAAAAAGTAGATGACAGGATCCAGACACACATTAAGGGCGGACAGGAAGAGCGTAGCTTCTTTGACCTGGAAGAGAATGAAGCGGTTGTAGGCGCTAAAATCATCCTTGTGGTTTTGGCTAAGTGTATAGGGCACACGACAAACGTGGTACGGAACAAAGCAGAAGACAAAGACAGCCAGCAAGCTAAAGATGCTACGATTTGATCGCTGTCTCGCCTTACTGCTGTTCTGCTGCACGCGTTTGTAAGAGCGGTAAACGTGACAAGCGATGGAGGTGTAGCAAAACACCATCAGCAGGAACGCCACCCAGAAGATTCCAACATTGAAGTGGGCTGAAACTTCGTGCCAGCGCCGACCCAGGTTGCTCTTCAGGGCCATGCAGGAGAAAACCTTAGGCATCGGCTGGTTGGTTAATATGGTGTTCGGAAGCATGAAGAACATCATGACGCACCAAGTTAGCAGAGCGAGAGCCTTCGCTACCGAAACACGCTGCAGAAAAGAAGACACACTGGAGGTACTGCGCACGATTTTGAAGTAGCGTTCCAAGCTGATGAGGCTCATGAAGGTTATTCCTGTGTACATGCTGAGGTAGAAAAGCACAGCTGTGAAGCGGCAAACTATCAGCTTCAACTGCAAGCCGCCGTAACCGAGGTCACCCACTACACGCCACGGGTAGGTAAACAACATCAGAATGTCTGCCACCACCATGTTTTTTAGGTAAACTACTAAGGCTGAGGAGGTAGGAACCCTGAAGAAGATCCAAGTGGCGAGTCCATTGAGAATGAAGGCACAAGCGCAGATGATGGTGTAGAGCACTGGCAGAACCTGATGTGTGAACACGCTGCTGATGTTCGTGCTGTTTTTTGGTTCTGTCTGTGTAGTATTGATGTAGTCCATGTCTAAAACGGAAAATGAAAGAACTTCTTTAGCTTTGATGATATCAGGAAATATTGTGACAATGATTCAATGTTGTAACTTCTGCTAGACTATTTTTTTGCTGATGTTCAGAAATTAAAAGTGCCATTTATGCCACTTTCATGAAAAATCTACATCTTTGTATAGTCCTTGGACTTTTTATGCTTTTATTTCTGCTTCAGATTCTCTCTGACGTCCACTTTAGCATACTTTAAAAAAGTGTATTTATTATGGAATTAATATACTTTAAAACAGCATAGTTAATTGTGAATTGAATGTAATGTTTTCAAACTCTTAATTACATGTAATTGCCATAACATGAAAATATATTCTAGTTAAAATGTATATTAATTGCATTTAGATCAGGGGTGGGCAAACTTGGCCCTTCCAGGCCACTTTCCTTTAGAGTTTATCTCCAACCCTAATCAAACACACCTGAACCAGCTAATCATTGTCTTCAAGACTACTAGAAGGCTACAGGCAGGTGAGTTGTATCAGGGTTGGATCAAATCTCTGCAGGAAAGTGGCCTGGAAGGGCCAAGTTTGCCCATCACTGATTTAGATGATGCTTTTCTAACCTACTTAAGCAGCACTTAAGTACATCTTTCTATGTAATTTCATAATTAGTTATGTCATCTAAAATATGGTGAAGTGTACTACCAAGTGTTCTGACAAGCATTTATGGTAAACTAGAATAGACGTTTCAATAGAAATTAGATCAAAGTATATTTCATGTATTTAAATATATTTTTAATTGCACATTTGTAATGTTGTAGTTGCAGTTATTACTTTTCAAATAATTGAAATTTAAATGTAATACAGAATAACACACCACAGTTAAAATTATAATTAAGTACTTTACATAGTTAGATCAAAATAAGTGTACTTTAAAATAAAACTTTTAATTTGACATGATTATAAAGTGCACTTAAGCATTTTATTAATATTATCTATTTTTGTAATAATATAATACTCAAATAGTATCAACTTTTAACATTTTAAGTACACTACTGGTGCACATTCAATGCAATACAATATAGTCACCAACATTCTGTTTAATGTCTCTTTGTGTTAACATGTTTTGTTATTTCCATGTGAACTACTGCATTGTTTTTTCTGTATATATCTGCTGGCTATATTTCAACTTTTAATCAAAATTACCATTTGAATGTTTTTAGAAATAACATGGTGCTATTTGTAGTAAAATTGTAAATCCCTCAAAGTAACTTTATCACATATACTGATATTAGAAGAAAGAAAAAATGATGATAACATTATTACAAAGTTTTCCATGATAAAAAATAAACTTACTTGAAGAGTTGAGTCAGCTTGTATCATAACACAGAATAAGAAGAAGCGTGTTGGGATGAGCCTCACATGATATTTCAGAGGAAGGGGGCGTAGACTTTGATACAGGAACTAAAGAGTGGCTGGGTTTGTCTTGTGGGTGAACACTTACTCAGCACTGCAGGAGTTTCCTACCACTCATGTCTGTACACAAACAGCTTCCTCCTCCCTGTGCTCCAGCATAACCCACAAGACAATGTGATTGCTCTTTCATTGCTCATTTCAATAAAACATCAACTTTGCCTCAGACGTTTCTAAATTCAAAAGAGCTTTATTGTCAGCACATTCATATACGTACAATTGCACACAAGAATTAAAATTTTCCTGGGACTCATGATGCTACAATGAATGTAAGTTTAAATTTTATTCAGCAAGATTGCAATAAATTGATCAAAAGTGATGTATACAAGATGTACAATAGCATATCTGATTTTAACTTAAAGCGCCATATACATATGTAAAATAACTACTTTTTACTGTAAACACTATAACTTGAAGTAACTTTAAATTTAAATACTTTGTAAGTCAGTTTTGCAAATACATTCAAATCCAATAAAATAAATTACAGTATAAAAAGAACAGAACACACAAACATTTACAAACATAAACAACTGATAACATTTACCAGTTGTCTGAATGGTTTTCCTGGTTTATTATTATTATTATCTCTGTTAGATATTCCTATCTGAGGTTTCAGTGGGAGTTCAAAGCGGATATAAATATGGATGTCGTGTTTGTAAAGAAAAGTTTAAGCTGGTTTCCTCTCTCACCCCATGCTGAGAGTTGTGGAATATGAGGCACTAATAAAGAAGCATCATAATGCAGTTTTTGTGTTATTATTATTAGGATTATTATTTTTTAATAATGAATAAAATAAATTAAAAATAATATGTATTTCTATGTCACTAAGTAAATTTGATAATGTGAACGGTGAGATGTTCTTGCCTCCATTGAAGTACAAGATGCTTATCCATTCTCAAAAGATACTGAAGAACATGATCATAAAGTGCTTAGGAAATATTTTTTGAACACAGATATTATTTTTTCAATTCTGTTTGGTGCTGCTAGTGGTGAGGAAATTTCATTTACTCACCCTCAAGTTTTTACAAACCTGTATGAGTTTCCTTTTTCTGCTGAACAATGTAGAAGATATTTTTAAAGAATGTGGGTAACCAAACAGTTACTGGTCCCCACTGACTTTCAGAGTATTTCTTTATTTTTTATTTTTTTCATAGAAGTCAGTTGCTACCACAAACTCTTTGGTTACACACATTCTTCAAAATATCTTCAGTTCTGCTTTGTTAAAGAAAGAAACCATACAGATTTGGAACAGCATGAGGGTGAGTAAATGACATAATTTTCATTTTTGGTAAACTATCCCTTTAATTCAACTTACTAGAGCTCTTTATCTCATTCGGATTGGCAAAATCTTTGAAGGTTAAGCTGTGCTCTGAAGGTCTTGCAAAATACAAAGTAAATAATTGGATCCAAGCAGGCATTTAGTACTGTGAGCAGGACAGTCAGCTCCTTCAGAATGTAGAAAACCTGCTCTGCTCTGCAGTCTTGCAGCAGGGGTTTGATGAACATGTACGGCAGTCTCACCAGGTGATATGGCACAAAACACACGCAGAAAACCACCATCAGAACTTGCATGTTACGCTTTGACTTGCTGAGCTTAGCGTTACCAGGCTGATCCGGCATTGTGCGCTGAGCTTGACGAAGCTTCTGTACATTCAACCAGTAGAACAGAATCAGGGATACCAGCACCAAAAAAAACAATGGAAAGCAAATGATCTGCAAGGCCAAGTAGATCTGTTTGAGTAAGCTGTTATGAAAGCTGTCACAGTCGAAACCACTGTGGGCAGAGGTTTGTTTATCAGTGCTGACAAAAGCAGCAATGTAGGCACAATTTGAGCACAGCAGGACAGCCCAGGTCACGATGCAGATGTAGCGTGTCGAACGGACTGTTTGCAGCATGTGAGTCTCCAGTGGCCGTGCAATCTTCATGTACCTGAAACAAAAGAGCAGTGAATCGTAGAATACAGAGAAATATGTCATATAGAACTAGGGCCATCCTCAGGAACCAATGCTGTTTGTGTCTCTATGATTTGCTACTGATAATTTCAATAAGCTTTCAGCCAAACAGACACTTTTATCCAAAGCAACTAGCATTGCATTTAAGGTATACATTCTATCAGTGCATATAAAACAATAATCAAATTAAAATCTGGTGTTACTTTTTATTTATTTGACAATGCTGAATTTGTCTTTTTGTCTCTTATTTACTGTTCAACCCTGTTATGCTGTGTTAAAACATAGTTATACATTACAAAGTTGCATTACTCCCTAAAAAGTAACTAATTGTTACTAAACTAGTTTAGTTTAGCATTTAGTTACTTTTTATGGAAAGTAATGTGTTGCATTACTTCCGCGTTACTTCTGGGCAAGGCTTGCTTGTATGTTTTTAATATAAAAAAGTGTTATTTTTTGCACGTAAAAACCCTTTCAGCCCAAATGTGAACTACGCCTCAGGCTGAAGCAAATGTAAATTCACATCTGTACAGTAGAGGGCGCAGCTCAAATAGCTGTCAGTCAAATATATGAAATATACAAAATATGAAAACAAAGTAACTGGTGTTACTTATTTGAAAAAGTAACTCAGATGTTTTCTTGTGAATTAAAAAGTAATGTGTTACTTTACTAGTTAGTTGAAAAAAGTAATCTGGTTATGTAACTCATGTGTACTTGTGATGCATTACCCCCAAAACTGCCAATAATGTCATCAAAACATCCGGTAGTGTGGGTTTTCCAGGTAACAGTGTATAATGCATGTTATTTTTTGACAGACATCGATGTTGTGATATTCAAATGATGTAGATTTGAAAACAGATGGATCATAAGTTAATAATTATTTATTTTTTAGTATTCAATGAAGTGACTGATGCCCATGTGTTGTATTAATGTTTTCAGTTGTAATAGTTTTGACGAATGTGATAACGTGCATGAGGGATGAACTATGACTTATTTTTGGGTATTATAAAACCTGCTGGAGACATTTGAAATGATTTTTGTGCAGTTAATTACTTATTTTACAGAACAAACATTATTTAAGTTATTTCATTGCATAAATATTTATGTCACTCAGAGACAGACATATTTAACTTGCCAAAAATGTTACATTAAGCTGTCACGTTTTAATTGAAAATCAAGTTGTTGTTTTTTTTTACCAGAAAAGGATGAACATCCATACCTGTTTGCAGCGATGTAGCCCATGAAGAGAATACTGGAGTACATGTTGAGGTAGGAAGCTGGAGCACCAAAGTTACAGTAGATACGCTGAATTTCCATTGAACTTTTAGCATGTTTAGCGATGCGTAATATCAAACACAGGCACACAAACAAGTCGGCTATAGCCAGATTCTTCATATAGATTGTGATGCTGGATTGATTTGTAGCTTTGCAAAAGTACACATAAACTGTAATGCTGTTGAGCACCAGGCTTGCCAGGAAAATCACTGTGTATAAACATAGGAAGAACGGACGAGCTGGCATTTCAGACAAGCCACAAGGTCCTTCAGTTGAATTGGTTGCGTTTTGGTCCATGATGGTTACTTGCTGGACAGTGAACCAGAAATGATTGGTACCTATACTGCAAGAGAGATTACAATATATTTGTATATGTAACAATTATATATACAGTCATGGCCAAAAATATCGGCACCCTTGGTAAATATGATCAAAGAAGGCTGTGAAAATGAATCTGCATTGTTAATCCTTTTGATCTTTTTTTTTTTTTAAATCACAAAAATCTAACCTTTTATTAACCTTTTATTAGATAATAAGAATTTAAAATGGGGGGAAATATCATTATGAAATAAATGTTTTTCTCAAATACACGTTGGACACAATTACTGGCACCCCTAGAAATTCTTATGAGTAAAATATCTCTGAAGTATATTCCCATTCATATTCACAATTTTGAGCACTCCAGGGTGATTATGAACGTGAAATTATCCAGCCATGGCTTCCTGTTTCACAAAAATATAAATAGGAGGGAAAACAAAGCCCAAATTCCCTTAATCATTCATCACAATGAGAAAAACCAAAGAATACATTTCTGATGTGCAGCAAAAGATAATTGAGCTTCACAAATTAGTGAAGTGGCTTTAAGAAAAGAGCTAGAGCAGTGAAAATTCCCATTTCCACCATCAGGGCAATAATTAAGAATTTCCAATCAACAGAAAATGTTACGAAACTGCCTGGAAGAGGACGTGTGTCTATATCGTCCTAATGCATGGTGAGAAGTAGAGTTTGAGTGGCTAAAGACTCTCCAAGGACCACAGCTGGAGAATTGCAGAAAATAGTTGAGTCTCGGGGTCAGAAAACCTTAAAAAAAAAATTGTCAAACAGCACCTACATCAATCACCAACATGTTGTTTGGGAGGGTTTCCAGAAAAATTCTCCTCACTCATCCAAAAACAAACTCCAGCATATTCAGTTATCATACACGACTGGAACTTGAAATGGGACTGGCTTCTATGGTCAGATGAAACTAAAAAATGAGCTTTTTAGCAGCAAACACTCAAGATGGGTTTGATAAAAAGTACCCCATGTGTACAATGAAATATACTGCTGTATTTTTGATGTTGTGGGCCTATATTTCTGCTGGAGGTCCTGGGCATCATGGATTCTATCAAATACCAACAGATAAAAAATCAATAAGTGACTGACTCTGTTAGAAATCTTATAATGGGCCATGTTTGGATCTTCCACCCATACAATAATCCAAACAAAAACCTCAAAAACAACACAAAAATGGGTCACTGAGCACAAAACCAAGCTTCTGCTGGCCATTCCAGTCCTCTGACCTGAACCCTATAGAAAATGAGTGGGTGAACTGAAGAGAAGAAGCACCGACATGGAGCTGGGAATCTACTCAAGTCACCTTTATTTATATAGCGCTTTTAACAATACAGATTGTGTCAAAGCACTTAACAGTATCAAATTGGAGGATAAAGTGTCAGTAATGTATAATGATAAGATTTAACACTCAATATTCAGTTAAAGGCATTTCATTATTGAATTCAGAGATGTCATTGTCTAGCTCAGTTTAGTTTAAATAGTATCTGTGCAATCAAATCGGCGATAATCACTAGAAATTAAGTGTCCCCAACTGAGCAAGCCAGAGGCGACAACAGCAAGGAACCAAAACTCCCTCTGAGACAGAATGGAGAAAAAAACCTTGGGAGAAACCAGGCTCAGTCGGGGGGCCAGTTCTCCTCTGGCCAGACGAAACCTGCAGTTCAATTCCAACCGCAGCCATGTCAGATTGTGTAAAGGGCTCATCTGATTCCCGTGGTCTCATCCCGATGGAGCATTTTAATTTATAATTTAATGTATTTGTTATATTTGTGTTTTATTCATTATTTGAAGTTTTTCATTTATATGATTTATTCATTTGCTATAATTGTCTAAATCTAAATGGTCTGGAGTGATTCTGGATGAAGGAATGGTCTCTGATCTCTTGTCAGGTGTTCTCTAACCTCATCAGGCATTATAGGAGAACATTTAGAGCTGTTAAACTGACAAATGGAGGTTTCAAAAAGTATTGAATAAAAGGGTGCTGTTAATTGTGGCCAATGTGTATTAGAGAAAAACATTTATTTCATAATGATATTTCCCCCCATTTTAAATTCTTATTATCCAATGAAAGGTTGTGAATTTTTTTAATAAAAGATCAAAAAAATGAACAATGCAGATTCATTTTCACAGCCTTGATCATATTTACCAAGGGTGCCGATATTTTTAATATGATTATATATATATATATATATATATATATACACACACACATATACATATAAAACACAAATGTATATATTAAAAACAAAACATTGAAAAATATATTTTGTGCTATATATTTTAAATCTAAGAACATACATTTATGTATGTCACATTTGAATAAAAACATCATTTTTTGGTCTATAACACAAATGAACATATATTTTTGAATAAAATTCAATTATGAAATGATCTTATAAAATAGATCATTATTGTCATAATCACAATGTAGTTTTGATCTCTTGGCTATTCCATGAACATTTGCATTTAGTCTAAATGTAGGCTGCTGAATCTAAATTTCGAAAAATGACACTTAAGACTGGTTTTGTCGTCCAGGGTCACATTTCATAGAGATTTACTGTTTACAACATATATTTAAAATATATTTTGGTTACTTTTTAAACTTTTTTGAACTTTTTTTTTTTTTTTTTTTGCTGTATGGAAAACAGACATTTTTCAAATATGCTTTGTGCATCCTCACAGTTAAATTTGGAATATATACTCAAAATAAAGAAAATAGCATCATTGTTAACTTTGATGTCAATTTTGAAGGAATGGAACAGTTCATAGACCTATACAAAACAACAGTAAAGGAGTCCATGTACTGTATGGCTTATATTAAATAGAAGAATTTTCATGTATTAAATACACTTGAAAGAGAAACAACTTTTTGTAACATTTTGTTTATTTATCTATATGTTATATACTACATATCGAGGGTTGAGAACCAGAAAGGCGTAAGTGACATTTCACTAACTTTACAGGAGAGCCAAAACTAAAATTTTACCATAGTTTGATCTGATTTTGTGTACTGATTTCAACTGTTTATAATACAAATTTGTACACTCATGGATGACAGTACCTTTGCCAGTAGAAAGAGCTCATTAAGAGCTTTCATTTCACCAAAAATGTCACTTATGCCCTTCTGGTTCTCACCCCTACACTGTAAAACCCGACAAGTTAGAGTAACTCAAACTGTTTGAGTAAACCAGGGGTGGGCAAACTCGGCCCTTCCAGGCCACTTTCCTTCAGAGTTTAGCTCCAACCCTAATCAAACACACCTGAACCAGCTAATCATTCTCTTCAAGACTACTAGAAGGCTACAGGCAGGTGAGTTTTATCAGGGTTGGATCAAAACTCTGAAGGAAAGTGGCCTGGAAGGGCCAAGTTTGCCCATCACTGGAGTAAACCAATTCCCCTTGGCTTAAACCATGTTAAGTTTTAAAACTTGCAGTTAAGTAATTAAGTGATTAATTAAGTGCTGATTGAGCATTAGTGATGAACACCTGCTGTTAAAAAAAAGAAACTGAAGAAAAGAGAAACACAAGAACTACTACAACTGACTTCAGCCATAGCCTTAGATGAAATCAACTGAAATAAAATACATTAAATCTCTCAAAATCTGATTAAACAACCCCACAAACAGCATCACCAGCTCCACTTATTAATAACCAGACTGACTTTATTTCTGTCAGACATCTACAGAAGATCTTATTGAGAATTAACTAAGGTTTAGATGTTGATGTATTGTTTAATTCGAAGTAACCATGTTAGAGATCAGTGTCTGCTTTAGTTGGGCTCTTGACCCTTGACTTCTGTGTTAGTTTTTTTTTTGCATATTTTTCTCTGGTGGTTGTCACCATAAGGCTGTGACTAAAGTTAAGCCCGGCTCACACTGTGTGATTTTGGCCACGATTTGGTCGTCTGAGACAAATTTTGAAAATCCTAAAAGATTCCTATAATTCTAGGCTAAAATCTGTAGTCTTTGATCGCTGGTTTGACATGTTCACTGACAGCCGTTTAATGGCTGTTGCGATCAAATTTCACCTCCAATGAAATTCTGGCAGTGTCAGAAGATTTGGCGCACAGTCCTGCAGTGTGACTACCCCTACGATGAATGTCGAACTGTCTCCGTTTTTCAAGACAAGCTATGAGCAGAATTAATGCTATTAATTAATTCTATCTGCTATAAACTCTGGCGCTCCCATCCTCTGCTCACGGAATTCATCTGATATTTTGCTTTTTCTATATAAACACTGGTTGCGCCGCTGTTTTCATGTGGGTGTGTAGAGCTGCATACACTATAAATATGCCAGTATTGCCACCGTTCATATACTTTTCATGATAGCCAACATTTCGGTCCCACGTGCAATGCAGTTCGCAGTCACTGGACGTGTGTGGGTTGATAATGTAAAACTCCGGACAAGTTTTTCTTGCGCGCACCCGTTTTTAACTCATCTTGACTGTCGTACAGTCTGACATTAATGACAACTGAGATCCCATAGTGTGACATGATCATCATGTTCGTACAGTCTGACAAGTACAATCCTAAAGGACTTTTAAAAAATCGCACAGTATGAGCCCGGCTTTAGTTGTTGTTCTTGTGTTTCTCTTTCTGTCAGTGATTCTGTTTAACAACAGGTGTTCATCACTAATGCTCAATCAGCACTTAATTAATCACTTAATTACTTAACTGCAATGTATATCTTATTTTATTGAACTCAACTGAAATAAGTTCAGAGCACTCATAACTGTTAGTTTTATGAAACTTAAATGTTTTCAGGCAATCAGTTTCCTCAAACGGTTTGAGTTAACCTAACTTGTCGGGTTTTTAAGGCAATCGGTTTACTCAAACGGTTTGAGTTACTCTAACTTGTCAGGTTTTACATTGTACTTTGACAGTCTGACCAGAAATAATGTTCATGTCTTAGTCCACGTATCTTGTTTCCTATTCGCTACACTTAAACCTCAATAAGGCCACAGTTCACCACACAGCCACTATGAATAATTCACGCCTCATAGACACACGAATGATCATTTATGCTAACTTTTATTCATTATTTATGTATTCATTAATTTGTTTCATTACTATACTCTTTTATACTATTTTTCTCTGTGGTCAGTTGTTCAATAGATTTGTTACATGCTGTTCTAAAACCTAAGAGAAAAAAACACATCTCACTTCGCTTTTCTATTCTGAGAATCATGAATCCACATATGAAAATTAAAATTTGAGCTTAATTAATTTACTTCTTACTCTCATTATCTGTATAACTATTTTTGAGATACTTCTAGTTTCACATTACTTAAAACAAAGCAAGACTTACCGTAGCGTTCTACCTTGAGACTCTTCAGATGAACACTGTCTGCCACTTCCTTAAAAACAGGAACCTCATCTTGAGTTTGTCAAATGCTTCATATGACGCAGTAAAATATTTGTTTGTTTGGTAAATGGAAATGGGAAGAAAGATTAAATTGCATATTATAGACACTGTGGGAGTTATACACTCTTTAACAGTAAAGTTGGAAGAATCTGTAGCGAGTATAAAGATTTTTTTCTTTTCTTTTTTTTTTTTTTGCTGCTCAAATATGTAAGTTCCTCTTCTCACATTGCTATCCTCCTCACCATATTGCATTCATCTAAATAAAGCCAAATGACCTCTCAGCTCAGTATTTACTTCAGCTTGTTTGCAGTCCAACTCCGCATTAGTTCTTGCGTGTTTTCTCAGGACAGCGATGACCTCCGGCACTGCTGGATTCTGACCCTCTTAGTCCCCTGGAATCAAGACAGCGTTTGTCTTTCTCAGCTTTCCTCTTTGGGAAAATTTCCTTTTTTTTTCTGTTGGTCACTGTGGAGGTCGGGAAATCTCTGCCTTCGGTGTACCATAGACAGAAAAACAAGACATAAATAGTGTATAACAGAAAAGATAAAATTGCACACATCACTTACAAAGCATGAAACATGCAGGTCAAATGTCAAATTATTCAGACACTTTGTAAGGACTAGCAAGCATCTTGAATTTTCCTAAACTGATCAAAAGTCACAGTAAAGACATGTATAATGTTAAAAAAGATTTTCTATTTGTCAAAGAATCCTGAAATGCAGTACAACTGTAACTTAACATTGCAATGCAGCTCAACATTGAAAATAATCAGAAATATTTCTTGAGCAGCAAATTGGCATATTAGAAGAATTTCGGAAGGATCATGTGACACTGAAGTTGAATGCATTATTTTGCATTTCAAATTTAAATTAAAATAGAAAACAGTTATTATTTCACAATATTACTGTTTTTACTGTATTTTTGATTAAATAAATGCAGCCTTGGAGAACAGAAGAGCCTTCTTTCAAAAACATATTTATGAGTTAAACCAGAGATCTTTTACTAAAATGGAAATAGTAATGCATAAGACAAAAGCATTTTTCTAAATAAATACATAAATGTATCCACAAGCAGAAATGACGGGCACATGCACTCAAAAAAATGATTCGGTCTAAATTGACATTTTATGTAATTCAATTGCATAACAATTTTCCATCCATTTAGATTACATAGTTTTAACATAAACAAATCAATAATCTTAATATGATTCATATCCATCAGTCATACGTGAATGAAACAGGTAAGATTTATGTAATAATTCACAGCAAAGTCCCCACACTGCTCAGTGTTCATGTGTTTCCACACTACAGAGTGTTCAAGTAGAATTGAAGCAGTGTTGAGTTAAGAAGATAATTATGTGATGATTGATCATTAATGATGAACAGCTGCTGTTATCAAGAAGAATCACAGAAGGAAAGAGAAACACAAGAACTACAACTTACTTCAGCCACAGCCGAAGATGAAATCAACTGAAAAAAAGAAGACATTAAATCTCTCAAGATCTGATTAAACAACTCCACAAACAGCATCAGATTGACTTTATTTCTGTCAGACTTCTAGAGAAGCTCTTGTTGAGAATTAACAGAGGTTTAGATGCTTTATTGTTTTGTTTGAAATCACCATCAAAGAGACCAGTGTTTCCTTTTGTTGGGCTCTGGGCTCTTGACCCCTTGACATTTTGGTGTTAATATTACATTGGTTGCTTTAACTGTGTGTTTATATAAGACACACTTCGCTTAGCCAGCAAAGCTAAGAAAAAAAAAGAGTTGTGGGCAAATGATCCACCGATTTCATTTCAAGTCCAACATCTGATTGTATGAATGTAGTACTGCTTTAGATTTTTTATTTAGCTTCAGATCTAGCAGTCTTGTAAAATCAGATAATTTAAATAATTTACAAATCACTTTGTGCACAACAAGTTTTCATCTGTAGCAATGCAAAGACCACAGACATCAAGAATCAGTGCATGAATCTCAACAATGGTGACAGTCAACAAAATGCTTCATGTTGCAATGCATGCTGGGTACCAGCGTAGTACAAGACTCTCCCATGTATCCCAGCATGCTTTGCAGCATGAATAAACAACACAGCTGAATTGTCTGATTTTCTTTTATTCTTACTATTTTATTTTACGTATGCTTTTATAGTTGTGACTTTTAGTAGCTTGTTTTGTGATGTTCAGAGTTTCATCTGAATATTTTCTTGACTGTCACCATTGTTGAGATTCATATACTGATTCTTGATGTCTGTGGTCTTTGTATTGCTACAGATGAAAACTTTATGTGCACAAAGTGATTTGTAAATTATCTGATATTTACGATACTGCAAGATACGAAGCTATGAAAAAAATCTAAAACAGTATAATGTCTACATAATCAGAAATTGGACTTGAAATGAGGTCAGTGGATCATCTACCCACAACTCTTTTGCACTCGGCTTCACTGGTTAAGCTAAGTGTATTTTAAATGATCACACAAATAAAGCAACCATTGTAATATTAACACCAAAATGTCAAGGGGTCAAGAGCTCAACAAAAGGAAACACTGGTCTCTTTGATGGTGATTTCAAACAAAACAATAAAGCATCTAAACCTCTGTTAATTCTCAATAAGAGCTTCTCTAGAAGTCTTCTGGTCATTCTGATGCTGTTTGTGAAGCTGTTTAATCAGATCTTGAGAGATTTAATGTCTTCTTTTATTTCAGTTGATTTCATCTTCGGCTGTGGCTGAAGTCAGTTGTAGTTCTTGTGTTTCTCTTTCCTTCTGTGATTCTTCTTGATAACAGCAGCTGTTCATCATTAATCATCACGTAATTATCTTCTTAACTCAACACTGCTTCAGTGCTACTTAAACACTCTGTAGTGTGGAAACGCATGAACACTGAGCAGTGTGGGGACTTTGCTGTGAATTATTACATAAATCTTACCTGTTTCATTCACGTATGACTGATGCATATGACTCACATTAAGTATATTGATTTGTTTATGTTAAAACTATGTAATCTAAATGGATGGAAAATTGTTATGCAATTGAATTACATAAAATGTCAATTTAGACCGAATCATTTTTTTTGAGTGTGCATAACGTCATGCACATTGCAAAACTGTGATGGCTCACGAGTCACCTTCATAAAGCGAACAGCCTTCCTGTCATCAGATCTTAAAAAAACAAAAAAAACAATGGGTGTTTTGTTAAAATTGAGAAAATAGTTATGCAGATAAAGTAAACTGGGCACTCGGACTCAAAGACTTTTCTAGACAGTGTGGTTCAAAAGGTGTAAGCAGAACATGAGTGCAGATTTAAGCTGTTGGTGGCACTAATAATGCTTTATATTTAAATATAATTTAATACAAAGTATGTATTTTATAAATGCTTTTAACATCACTTTATATTTCAGTCGAACCCTGTAATTTGAAAAGGACTGTGTTTGTGCTTGTGTAAACTGAAAGTGAAAATTTGTTTACTGGAAATTGCGTCACTGTCTATTTGAAGTTTTGATTAACAGAAAGATGAGTCAAACGAGTTGTGAAATGACAGCAGCTGAATCTTGTGATTTGTTGGTTGATTGTGGTGTTTTACAGTCTAAAACACGTGTTTTAGTCTGGTCTCTGTCCTTGGTGCTGAACCACATCAGGTGTGTCAGCCAGACTCAGGCTGAATGCTGAATGTAGGGAAGTCAGTAGAAACTGAAACAAAAATTGGGTTAGCTGTTTTCCCCAAGAGGAACAGTCCTTTGCCTTGACATGATGACATGTTCCTAGGAATGCAATAATATTAATAAGTTCCTTAGGATATGATATATGTTGCTAGGAAATGCTTGTTTTGTTTACTGTGTTGAGACGTACTGAAGTTGCGCTTGATCTTATGTATCAGGAGCACCTTAAAAAAACCACAACAAATTCCTCGTGTGTTTGCGCACACCTGGCGAATAAAGCTAATTCTGATTCTGATTCTGATTCTGATTAACTATGGCTACTCACAAATCAGGCAACCAACTGGACCTTATTTACACACAACACTACTCCACTGCTCTTTAAAACATTTTCCTCCCTCCTTTGTCCTCCTCCTCCCCTTCCTTCCTTCACCTAACTCTGACAGCTAACGACTTTGCCACATTGTGCATTAATAAAATTAAAACCTTTCAGTGCACAATTTTCCACACCACAATCTGTCAAGCACATCTTACCAGCAAATATACACTTGTTCACATCCTTCTCTTCACTCTCTGAGGCAGAAGTCTCCAAACTCATCCTTTCTAATCATCCTACTGCTTGTCCGGTTAATCCTATTCCATCTTATCTCCTTCAAGCCATTTCTCCAGTAGTTGTACCTGCAACCCACCCTTAACCCATCTCTTTTAGAAAACTACTACCCTTCTTCCTTTCATTGCAAAAACAAGTTTCTGCCTTTCTCACACAGAACAACCTCCTCGACAGCAACCAGTCTGGTTTCAGTAGTGGACATTCAACCGAGACTGCCTTGCTCTCAGTTGTTGAAGCCCTAAGACTGGCAAGAGCGGATTCCAAATCTTCAATACTTATCTTGCTGGATCTGTCCACTGATTTTGACACAGTTAACCACCAGATCCTCCTGTCAACCCTATTGGCAAAGGGCATCTCAGGAACTGTGCTCCAGTGGTTTGAGTCTTACCTCTCAGATAGGTCCTTCAATGTATCTTGGAGTGGTGAGGTGTCCAAGTCGCAACATCTAACTAGTGCCTCAGGGCTCAGTTCTTGGACCACTTCTCTTCTCTGTCTACATGGCATCACTAGGCTCTGTCATTCAGAAACATGGCTTTTCATATCACTGCTATGCTGATGACACTCAGCTCTACACTGTAAAAAATTGTGCCGTTAAATAACAGTAATGTACTGGCAGCAGAGTTGCCAGTAATGTACCGTTAATTTACAGCTTTTCATTTTTACAGCATGTTACTGTTATACTACCATGGAAATGAACTCTGCCCCAATTGGTTCAAACAGTTCGAGTTTAAAATATTAGTATTCATATGGCATTAATAATGTGAACTTATATCATTTGAGTCCACTGAGAAGATATATTTCTTAGTATAAAACTGCAAACACTTTAAATAACTAAAAAGATGTCTTAAACTCAAATTGCTTCAGTTCATCATCAGCTACAGCACATATGCTGGAGCACGTAACAAAAAGATCATTGCTGCTTAAGCAACTCTTCAGTTACTGTCTTTAAATAAAGCAGCGGAACGTCAGTGTTTGTGGCTCATCATTGACTGACGCACAGGCTCTACTCTCCAGCACAACGGTGACCCACAAAACTACATTAAACTAACAGATCTCTCTTGTACAAAAACACATTAATACAGTTCAGATTAATATTTACTCACCTGATCAGTTCATGACTTTGCATTACTGTTTTCTGTGGACCTTCACTAATATTTCAGTAAAAATAACTTTTTTAGTTTGGTTAATCTGACTGTTACGTTTTACAGTAAATTGCTGTTTTTCCTTGAATTAACGGTAATCTACTGGCAGCACGGTTGCCAGTAAGTAACTGTTTTTCTACAGTTTGTTGCCGTAAATTAATTACAGTTCATTGCTGTTAAATTACATTTCATGCTGTTTTTTTCTCTTCTTACATCTTTAACCCTTTAAAGTCCACGACAAAATCCTCAGTTTTAAATGAACACTTGTAATGTGTGCACACTACAGAGTGTTAGAGTAACAATGACTCAGTGAAGTTAATGAGATAATTCTGTGATTAAGTGATGATTGTGCATTAGTGATGAACAGCTGCTGTTAACAAGCAGAATCACTGAAGAAAGAGAAACACAAGAACTACAACTGACTTTAGACACAGCTTAGATGAAATCAACTGAAATAAAGAAGACATTAAATCTCTCAATATCTGATTAAACAACTCCTAAAACAGCATTACTTCACACATTACTAACCAGACTGATGCTATTTCTGTCAGAAGTTCACAGAAATGCAAGTTGTTTTTAAACTACCATGATGGCGATCAGTGTTAGCTTTAGTTGGGCTCTTGAACCTTGACTTTTTAACATTAACTTTTCTTTGGCTGTTGTAAACGTGTTTTAAAGCACATGTGTTATGGCAAAAAGAACCAGAACAAAATCTGTAATGCTGTTAGTTGTGTTTTGTTAATGACATAACTATCTTTACACATTATATTCACAGATTTTTTTCTCTCCAGTGTCTTCTGTTACCAAGTTGATGATGTAATAACAGTCTGCTCATTATTTTGCTCTAGTTTATGTAAGATTGTTAAAAACATTACTGACAATTAAAAAAGAAAGCTTCAAAGTGCTATGAAACACACACCTCAAGAATCAGCGTATGAATCTCAACAGTGGTGACAATCAACCAAAATAAATAAACAGATCAGCTCTGAACATCACAAAACCCGCTACTAAAACTCAACACAAAAACAAAAGCAATAATAAAAGCAAATAGAAAGAATTAGAGAAAATAAGAGGACAATTCAGTGGCATAATTTATTCATGTCGCAATGCATGCTGGGAGTCATGGGTGAGTTTTGTACTGTGCTGGTACCCAGCATGCATTGCATACATTGCATTTTGTTGTTATAACGTATGTTTTTTACTAACACAATTATAACAACCAAAAAAAAAAAACTAACATTAAAAAGTCAAGGGTCAAGAGCCCAACTAAAGCAAACGCTGATCGCCATAATGGTGAGGTCACACAAAATATTTTCAATAAAGTATCTAAATGTCTATTAATTCTCAAGTAATTTTATAAATATGTGGCAGAAATAAAGTCGAACTGTGATGCTGTTTGTGGAGTTGTTTAATCATCCTCTGCTGTTTTATTTCAGTTGATTTCATCTAAGGCTGTGGCTGAAGTCAGTTGTAGTTTAATTTTTCTCTTTTCTCCAGTGATTCTGCTTGTTCACAGCAGCTGTTCATCATTGGCTGAAATCAGTCATTAGTGTTCATTCTCTCTGTCAGGTGGGTTATATTAGTAAACTCATGTAGGGAATAGTGAATGAGGGTGTAGGGTGTGATTTGAAACACAGCCTCTGAGTGTCGACTCTGAGCGCTGTTACTTTACAGGACTGCAGAAGGATACTTTCTCGAAAACAACAAATATTACCCAGAATTCATTATTTTTTTACGGAATTTTACTGTTGTAATGAAAAAACAGGATGTTACTGTCAGAATATGGCCGTTTTTTTACAGCATTTTTTTACAGTGTACTTTTCATTCCATCCTGATGAACCGATGATAGCTACTCGCATCTCAGCTTGTCTAACTGACATTTCTTGCTGGATGAAGGACCATCACCTTCAACTCAACCTTGCCAAGACAGAATTACTTGTGGTTCCAGCAAACCCATTGTTTCATCACAATTTCACCATCCAGTTAGGCACATCAACCATAACTCCTTCAACAGCCAGAAACCTTGGAGTTGTGATTGATGATCAGCTGACTTTCTCAGACCACATCGCTAAAACTGCCAAGTCCTGCAGATTTGCTTTATTCAACATCAAGAAGATCAGGCCCTTTCTTTTGGAACATGCTTCACAACTCCTTGTTCAAGCTCTTTTTCTGCCCAGGCTGGACTATTGCAATGCTCTCTTGGCAGGTCTTCCAGCCAGTTCTATCAAACCTTTACAATTAATCCAGAACACGACAGCAAGATTAATTTTTAATTAGCCAAAAAGAATGCACGTCACACCTCTGTTTATCAATTTGCACTGGCTACCAATAGCTGCTCGCATAAAATTCAAGGCATTGATGTTTGCCTACAAAACCACCACTGGCTCTGCACCCTTTTACCTAAATTCCTTACTTCAGACTTATGTGCCCTCTAGAAGCTTGCGTTCTGCAAGTGAATGTTGCTTTATTGTGCCATCCCAAAGAGGCACAAAATCACTTTCACAGACTTTTAAATTAAATGTTATCTCCTGGTGGAATGAACTGCCCAACTCAATCCGAGCAGCTGAGTCCTTAGTCATCTTCAAGAATCGGCTAAAAACACATCTCTTCCATCTTTATTTGACCCTCTAACTCTAGCACTCTCTATTCTAATTCTACACTTAAAAAAAAAAAAAAAAAAAAAACAATATCTTGCCCCTTTTAGACTTGCACTCTATTCATTTAGTAACTGCTTGTTTTCTTTAAAAAAATAACAGCTTATCTATTCGTTTTGTATTTTATCTATTTGTTTTCTTTTTATTTATTATACAATTAACAAAAGCAAAAAAGGCCTCTAATACTAGCTTGCTCTATTCTTTTTCTATTCTATCTGTTTTCTTTTTATTTGTTATATAATTAAAAAAAAACCTTGCTACGTGTACTACGTTAAGCTAACTGAGACTTGTTATAGCGCTTACGTGACATTGCTCTTTTATTGATTTTGATTGCTTCCATTGTCCTCATTTGTAAGTCGCTTTGGATAAAAGCATCTGCTAAATGACTAAATGTAAATGTAAATGTGATAGTTGATCATGTGTACAGCCATGTTATATAATGAGTCAATAGTGGACAAAGAAACTAGAGCGACAAGTGCAAAAGTGCTATTTAGTCATATTAAAATTGTTTGCCTTTCAGGTTTATGCACATTATACTGCATATGTTGATGAAAACCACAATAATAAGAAAAACAGGTAACACTTTGCATAAGACTGATATGACACCTTCATAATCATGACATGACTCATGTCATGAATATGAAGAAGGTTTTATGCCTGCTTATGACAACTGTCATTAAGTGTCATTCGCTCAGTTATGTAATTTTTAATGCAAAGGTGACATTATTTGACCTAACCCTATCACTGTAAAAAGTGATCCACTATATTTACTCAATAAAATACAGGTAACAATTTGCACTCACACTCAAAAAAATGATTTGGTCTAAATTTACATTTTATGTAATTCAATTGCATAACAATTTTCCATCCATTTAGATTACATAGTTTTAACATAAACAAATCAATATACTTAATGTGAGTCATATGCATCAGTCATACGTGAATGAAACAGGTAAGATTTATGTAATAATTCACAGCAAAGTCCCCACACTGCTTAGTGTTCATGTGTTTCCACACTACAGAGTGTTCAAGTAGAATTGAAGCAGTGTTGAGTTAAGAAGATAATTATGTGATGATTGATCATTAATGATGAACAGCTGCTGTTATCAGGAAGAATCACCGAAGGAAAGAGAAACACAAGAACTACAACTGACTTCAGCCATAGACGATGAAGGAATCAACTAAAATAAAAGACATTAAATATCTCAAGATCTGATTAAACAGCTTCACAAACAGCATCAGAATGACCAGAAGACTTCTAGAGAAGCTCTTATTGAGAATTAACAGAGGTTTAGATGCTTTATTGTTTTGTTTGAAATCACCATCAAAGAGACCAGTGTTTCCTTTTGTTGAGCTATTGACCCCTTGACATTTTGGTGTTAATATTACAATGGTTGTTTTATTACGTGTGATCATTTAAAACACACCTAGCTTAACCAGTGAAGCCAAGTGCAAAAGAGTTGTGGGTAGATGATCCACTGATCTCATTTCAAGTCCAATTTCTGATTATATAGACATTATACTGTTTTAGATTTTTTTCGTAGCTTCGTATCTTGCAGTACTGTAAATATCAGATAATTTACAAATCACTTTGTGCACATAAAGTTTTCATCTGTAGCAATACAAAGACCACAGACATCAAGAATCAGTGTATGAATCTCAACAATGGTGACAGTCAAGAAAATATTCAGATGAAACTCTGAACATCACAAAACAAGCTACTAAAAGTCACAACTATAAAAGCATACGTAAAATAAAATAGTAAGAATAAAAGAAAATCAGACAATTCAGCTGTGTTGTTTATTCATGCTGCAAAGCATGCTGGGATACATGGGAGAGTCTTGTACTACGCTGGTACCCAGCATGCATTGCAACATGAAGCATTTTGTTGACTGTCACCATTGTTGAGATTCATACACTGATTCTTGATGTCTGTGGTCTTTGCATTGTTACAGATGAAAACTTGTTGTGCACAAAGTGATTTGTAAATTATTTAAATTATCTGATTTTACAAGACTGCTAGATCTGAAGCTACATAAAAAATCTAAAGCAGTACTACATTCATACAATCAGATGTTGGACTTGAAATGAGATCGGTGGATCATTTGCCCAGAACTTTTTTTTTTTTTTTTTTTTTTCTTAGCTTTGCTGGCTAAGCGAAGTATGTCTTATATAAACACACAGTTAAAGCAACCAGTGTAATATTAACACCAAAATGTCAAGGGGTCAAGAGCCCAGAGCCCAACAAAAGGAAACGCTGGTCTCTTTGATGGTGATTTCAAACAAAACAATAAAGCATCTAAACCTCTGTTAATTCTCAATAAGAGCTTCTCTAGAAGTCTGACAGAAATAAGGTCAATCTGATGCTGTTTGTGAAGCTGTTTAATCAGATCTTGAGAGAGTTAATGTCTTCTTTTATTTCAGTTGATTTCATCTTCGGCTGTGGCTGAAGTCAGTTGTAGTTCTTGTGTTTCTCTTTCCTTCGGTGATTCTTCTTGATAACAGCAGCTGTTCAACATTAATGATCAATCATCACATAATTATCTTCTTAACTCAACACTGCTTCAATTCTACTTGAACACTCTGTAGTGTGGAAACACATGAACACTGAGCAGTGTGGGGACTTTGCTGTGAATTATTACATAAATCTTACCTGTTTCATTCACGTATGACTGATGGATATGAATCATATTAAGTTTATTGATTTGTTTATGTTAAAACTATGTAATCTAAATGGATGGAAAATTGTTATGCAATTGAATTACATAAAATGTCAATTTAGACCGAATCATTTTTTTGAGTGCACTTTGTTTGAATAGATTCTATCCTATATATTGAGTAAAGAGTACCTAAATTTTACAGCTATGACAAACTAAAAGACATTAGGTAATGTCTACCTAATATTTTTCATGAAATTACATAATTACTTACAATAGAGTTAATGTTACTCAATTTTTATTAGTACGCAACAATTCATCACTGTAAAACCCAACAAGTTAGGGTAACAAACCGTTTGAGTAAACCGATTGCCTTAAAACATTTAAGTTTTTAAAACTAACAATTATGAGTGCTCTGAACTTATTTCAATCAGACATCTACAGAAGATCTTATTGAGAATTAACTAAGGTTTAGATGTTGATTTATTGTTTCAATTGAAGTAACCATGTTAGAGATCAGTGTTTGCTTTAGTTGGGCTCTTGACCCTTGACTTCTGTGTTAGATGGGGTTTTTTTTTTTCTCTGGTTGCTGTAACCATGTGTTCCTCGAACATATTTGTTACAGCTCGAAACCCAGAGGAAATGATCGGTAGTTGGTTGTCATATATTTATAATGACGGTCATCTGTAAGTGAGCTGATCTTATTCAGAGTGAACACAGACTCGTTGTGTGTCTAATCTCTGGTTAAGTGAATGTTACATTGATTATAGTAAAAGTGTTTCTGTGACAGTCAGTTAACAAAGGAGTTTCTAAACTGTTTGTCCACAAAAAGTTTCAATCTATGGCAGCAACTAGAGTCACACAGACATCAAGAATCGGCTTGTGAACCTCAACAATGGTGACCAATAAAAGAAAAAAAAAAAATCATGCTGCAATGCATGCTGGGTACTAGCATAGTACAAAACTCATCCATGGCTCCCAGCATATAGTGGATTACTCAATTTTATTGAGTAAATATAGTGGATCACTTTTTACAGTGTACCCTTACCCCTAACCCTAGCCCATAACAAAAACATCTCAATGTCATCTTTGCATTAACTGAGCGAATGACACTTAATGACAGTTGTCATAAACATGCATAAAAAACCTTCATATTCATGACGTGTCATGTCATGATTATGAAGGTGTCATGTCAGTCTTATGCACACCCCTTCAAGTAAAGTGTAACCGAAAAACATTATCAAAAGTGATTATACGCATGGGCAAATACAGCACAGAAACTCAATTCTATTATCTAAAAAGTCTTGAATATTTACTAACAGTAACACTTTAGAATAGTGATGAATTCTCACTATTAACTAGTTGCTATTAACATGTGGGTGCAGCACATGCAAAGCATGCTGTTGCAACTTAAACATTTGAAAGGATACTATGGCAAAGTTTTTTTTTTTCCATGAATATATGGTTGCCCTGAAGAATGAAAGCTATATCATACACTTGGAAAATTATGAGCTATATCACCACTTATCAACACTAGGGGTGTGACAATATACTTAGATCACGAGATGAGACAAAATACAGATAATTGGTTTACTAGAACGAGAAAATTTTAATGCTAAGCTATTTTTAAGAAATTTTAAATGACAAAATATGTTTTTTAATTACAAAAAGTAAAAATACAGTTTTATTTTGAAATATTTTAACTAATCTATGGCTGTAACTAATGATTATTTTGGTAATCAAGTAATCTACTGATTATTTTGACAATTGAGTAATCTGATATTTTTATTAACACAAACAGACCTAAGTGAATACTAGGCTGTAGTATGATTATTTATATATAACCTAACGATGAGGCAATAATAATTGGCTCAAATAAAATATCACAACCAAGTAATTACATGGTTTTATTGAACAACAGTTAAAGTACATAATGTAATATGCCTATACATAATATGAACATAACCAATTTAAGTAAATTATGCATTATAACAAATACCTGCAGAGGGCGTCAACGGCCTGGTGACGTTTCGCTTTACAGCGTGATTAAACAATGTTTTAATCCAATAAATTTTAATATTTGGCCACATGCAGAAACTTTTATTTTGAAATCGCGATGTACAACATGTCATTTAGACATAGGTTTCCGCCATTTTTCGAATATAACGCCGCCTCTCCCGCGGCCTCATGGGATAGTAAAGTGTTCATCGTATGCCTACTACAGAATTCGGAAGGAAGTAGTAGGTCATCCGGGTACTTCTGGCCTACTATTTTTCGAATACTATGAATTCGGACATACTACTCGCCTCGCATACTGTTTTTCGCATACTATATAGTAGGGAAGTATGCGATTTCGGACGCACCCAAAGGGAAAACTGGAGTCGGCCCATTCAAACCAGCGTAGATTCGGCTACATACGGGCCGTTTCTCAAACGGAAGGCTGCATCCTCTGGAGGATGGTTTATTTCAGTTAACTGAGCATCACATTTGCGAGTCAAAAGCATATTACAACAATTTACACTTAACTAAGAACAATGGTCAAATTTATAACCATTAATATACTAAAATAAGATCTTCTTTGTGACGTATGCAGCCTACAAATGCGACCTCCGGAGGATGCAGCCTTCTGTTTGAGAAACGGCCAAGGAGCTTAAAATATCTTCTTGTTGTGATGTTGGGTGCCAGAATCGATGTAATACAGCCTCAAATTAGAAATTTGATCGCATACCTGCTGCCACTGCCAGACAAAAAAAACGACGACAGCTGTGGTTAAACCAGATAAAACGAGCGGACTGGACAGAAACTATTGTCAAAAATGCTCGCGTTTGAAGCGCACACTTCTTATCAGAAAAGGTTCAATAAAGTATTGTCTTTTGTTGTTATGGGCGCATCTAAAGATTTCTTGCGACGTGGCTGTCTTCAAGTGTAAAGGGAAAAACCTCAAAGAAAAACATTGTTGTTCATTGTGGTTAACTTGTACTTGTTTAACATCATCCAAGTAAACGGCTGACTTGTTGAGGGTTTAACAAACAGATTAAACTATTGTGTGAATTGTGTGTAAAAAGATCTCTAATCATTAATCATCAGATGGAGTTATGTTAACCTCATTGTAGTACATCAGCTTGTTAACGCTGCTTTCTTTAAATAGGCGGTTCGTTAAGCGTTAAGAATTTAAATCATTAACGATGTTTGCGCAGTGAAGTGGGCTCTTTAAATTTTCGCGCTGTTGTGAAGACGCATGACACGTGACAACATCAACATGGCGGATGTAGTACGTCCGAATTCCATTCATACTACCCTCATTCATACTATATAGAACGTACTTTTTTAACGGTCGAGTAGTACGTTCGAATTCAAATGTAGTACCTACACAAGTAGTAAGCGATTTCGGACGCAGCCTTTGTTTTGCCTCCAGCTAGCGCTGTGACGTAATTGTGACGTCGGCCCTACATGACCCTACTTACCTGTGGTTGGCCTAGCCGTGCGTCACTCCGAAAACAACAGGCCAATCAGAAGATAGGCTCATGAATATTAATTAGACACGCCAAAATTGACCTGTTCTCAGCAGAGCTCCTGAGAAAAGAGCTGTAAAAATATATTGAGATGTTTTTTGGTACTTATACCGCAAATATCTTAAGGACATCAAAACCTAAAACAAAACTCCAGAAAGGGGGGAAAAAGGGACCTTTAACAACTACCACATTAACTATTACAGTTTTTCTCAGTCGCTTTGGTGCATTTCTCGAATCAGAAATGAAATTCTCAAAACTACTTGTTCAACGTCCACATCATCTAGTCACTTGTGCACATCATAAAAGCAGTTTCTCATTCTTTTGAGCAAGTTGCGATTGCTTTGGTACATTTATGCAATTGATTATGTTCATTTGTCTGCAGTTTCCTACATTATCAGTTGCTATTGTCATGTTGCTCAAAATGTATTATATAGTTCTCTGTGCTATAGTCTTACCCCTCAAAACCTCAAGTCATTAGTTCATCGTATAAGTCATTAAATGCAAAATGGTTGATCGAGTTGTCCTAAACTGTCAAGCATATGTTCTACACATTTCTATTAGACTTTTTGTAAATTTGCCATGAATTGTGAAAGTGAATATTGACTTTCACTAATGAAGAGAATATAGATTAACCAATGATAAACCACCCAGTCAACACGTGAGATCACGCGATGATCACAGTGACATCACACCATTCTCATACGGTGATCCTCACAGTGTGAGTAATATATGAGCTCATTGTGAACTCAAAATGTTGAGCAGGTTGAGACGAGGCAGCTCAAATATCAGTCGCTGGGGGACATTCTACTTCCTGTTTCTCAACACTATCACAGAGATATCACAGTGCTCTCACATGATGAGCTCATGAGTGCACGCCCAGCTAACAGATTTCTGTTATAAGAACCTTCTCCAAACATACAACTGACTTCCAGCCACAGCCTTAGATGAAATCAACTGAAATAAACAAATCACCAGCTTCACTCATTATTAACCAGACTGACTTAATTTCTGTCAGACATCTTCAAAAGCGCTTATTGGGAATTAACAGAGATGTAGATGATGATGTTTTATTGTTTTGTTTGATGTTACCATCATAGTGATTAGTGTTTGCTTTAGTTGGGCTCTTGACCCTTAACTTTATAACATTATATTTTTTTGGGCTGCTATAACTGTGTTTGTAAAGCACATATGTTATGGCAAGGAAACCCAAAAACAGACTGCAACCAGGTGGTTTGTTATTGATGACAACAACACAGTCATCACCTAGATTCAATTTGCAGTCTTGGTCTTGGGAAGTTGTGGCCTAATGGTTAGAGAGTCGGACTCGTACTCGTAATCCAAAGGTTGCGAGTTTGAGTCTTGGGCCGGCAGGGATTGTACTACGAATGAGGTGCCCTTGAGCAAGGCACCAAACCCCCAACTGCTTCCCAGGCACTGCAGCATAAATGGCTGCTCACTGCTCTGGGTGGGTGTACACCTTGGATGTGTTAATTGCAGAGCACAAATTCCGAGTATGGGTCACTTTCATAATCATTCATGAAGAGCTACAACAGCATAAGACACAAACATTATTAACTACTCTGATTCTTGATGTTTCTCTTTGTGTTTAAATGACAGTGTATGAATCTCAACAATGGTGACAATCAAAAGCTTCATGCTGCAATGCATGCTGGGTACCTAGTCTCTGTGCAGTGAGTGCACTTTGACCTCACATTACTATGAGCTCACAGTGAGGGCGCTGTGAGGTTACACTTTTAGCTCACTGTTACTTCACATTGTGACCTCATCACAAGTATCCTGTGAGCTCATGGTGAGATCACTGTGAGATCAAATTGTTGACTGGGCAGTTCTCTGAAATAGCTCAAAGATACATTTCATGAACCTTCAGTTGGAAAGCATATATAGACAGAGGACAACACAAAGAGTTACAAATTCTGACAATGGACTTTCAAAAAAAAAAAAGTCGCCTTTGTGCCCATATTTCTTTTTATTTTCTATATCACAATGATGTTGTAATGTTTTTTTTGTTTGTTTGGGGTTTTTTTTTGGTCAGATCACTAGTAAACTGTATATTCCAGTCTTTCAATCAATATCCCACATACAGTAATGTGTAAATTTTGAAATGTTTGAAATGTATATATGGCATACATAAAAAGTGCAGCATTCTGCATTTCAATACAGTAACTGTCATCCAAACTGTTGCCATAGTTTACATCAGAACTTCCCTCCAGAGTACACTGTTATATTGACAACATGACTAAGCAATTTGACTGTCTTATCCGTACACAATGACACAAGGACTTGTCATTCTGATGGCACTGACATTGAGATATTTATTTTTGAGAGATGAACTAAGTATTTTGAGCAAGAGACTGGCTTTTGCAGGTAATCCATGGTGTTTTGCTATTTGTACGAGTTGTTTTGAGAAATGCACTTACTGTTTTGCAAATATTAAGGATGATTCGAGAAATGCACCAAAGCGACTGAGAAAAACTGTAATAAGACACTAATTGGGAGTTTATTGAGGCAAAAGTCGTAGTTATTGGTTTGTTAATGGTGAGAATTGCACCTTAAAATAAATTGTGACCTTATTAACTACTTCACCGAAAAAGATTCATTATATTTTTGATATTGTGTGTTTATATGCAGTATTTTATACAGGATCTGAAGTTGCTTATTAAATTATCAGTGATGTTTTGTCTAGTCAGTGTGAACATCACAAGTTTAAATCATATGAAATAATTACGGTCAGAAATATGACCTAGTGGTTAGTGCGAGTGATCTGACCTATTAGACTATGCCATTCATGCGGATAACATGAGGTAAAGTCCGGCTCACACCATTTCCCAAGCCTGACCGCCCTTTAAACCGCATTAGATTCTTGTTTTTTTTCTCTATTGCACCTTCCAGGAAAAAGGCCAAAAATGCAATGGCATATACAGTACCATCTCAAATGAGTTATTTAGTGAGTGTGTCTGTCTTTAACTTCCTCTTGCTGTTTCCTTTTTGTAACTTCTGTATCTCTACAGCATCAAAGTCTGCCAATAGTGTTGCCTGCTTTGCGTTCATTTTTTAGGAAGTATGTGAAAGATCACATACTTTTTTTTTTTTGTGTTATGTTTGAGAAAGTCTTGTTTATGTGATAAAGTATTGCAATTTTGAGTGAACCTGCTGTAACGCAAGACAAATTTCAGACTTTGTCTGACAATAAACCCAGATAGCAACATATTATCGGCCCAGATCCGGCCCACATCTGGCACATGTGGAATGATGATCTGGCCCACATGTAGCGTGGAATGATGGCACTTGGGCGGACCGCTCCTGTTTGCCAGATCTGGGCCACAAGCAGGCCATAGCAATGCCACATGTCAGCCAAGAGCAAAGAAATAACCTTATCTGAGCCACAAAATCTTCATAAATTATTTATAGAGTCCTCTCAGCTTGTCTAAGCTTGTTAACAAGCAAAATCACTGAAGGAAAGAAATGAACAGAAAAAAGAGACAAATAGAAACTCGAGAACTACAACTGATTAAGCCACAGCCTTAGATGAATTCAGCTGAAGATAAAAGACATTAAATCTATGAAGATCTCAGCAGAGGAGGATTAAACAACTCCACAAACAGCATCAGCAGCTTCACTTATTACTAACCAGACTGACTTTATTTCTGTTAGAGGTCCACATAAGTTCTTATTGAGAATTAACAGGGTTTAAATCTAATGTTTGTTTCATTTGAAGTCACCATACTGGTGATTGGTGTTTCCATTAATGGGGCTCTTAATTCTTATTGTTGATCATTTGTTTTCTTTGGCTGCTGTGACAGTGTGTACATCTGCAGAACATCATAGTTTACTATTGATGGTTTCACAATTATCATATATTGCCATTTGAACCTCAAAGCTGTGTAATTTAATGCTTTCACATTGCAAACCCTGTATTACTGCAACTTGAGTTACAACGTCAGTTTGAAAATATACCAAAAACACAAGAAGGTGAACAGCACTGACACACAGATATGAGCAATCAGCATATGAATCGCAACAATGGTGACAAAATATTCAGCTAATCAATTCTGGACATCACAAAAAGCTACTAAAAGACACAACAAGCAAGAACAGCAAGAAATACAAAATAGCAAGAAATACAAAATAAATACATGAACCAAAGTTAGAATTAAAGAAAATAACAGGACAATTCAGCTGCATAATTTATTCATGCTGTGATGCATGCTGGGAGTTTTGTACTATGGTACCCAGCATGCATTGCAACATTACACTTTCTATTGTCACCACTGTTGAGGTTCATGTGTTGATTTATGATGTGTTTGTGTGTTATAAGAGATTAATGTTTTGTGCTTTAAAAAAAAAAAAAAAAAAAAGTCTTTAATTGGTTCTGCAATGCTATTGATCTTAGGCTGCAGTTTTATACAGCAAATGTATTATTGGTACAACACAATCGCTAGAGTCAAACGACATTAATGAATCAGGCTATTTCATTATGATGATGAACCATCAATAGCTGACTATCATCACCTGATCTCATTTTGCCTTTATTTGTTACTGCAAATGTGTTTGATAAACATACCATAACAACAGCCAGCAAAGACAAGCTAATTGTAATAAAAGTTAAGAGCCCAATTAATGGAAACACCAATCACCATTATGGTGACTTCAAATGAAACAAACATTAGATTTAAACCCTGTTAATTCTCAATAAGAACTTCTGTAGACCTCTTAACAGAAATAAAGTCAGTCTGGTTAGTAATAAGTGAAGCTGCTGATGCTGTTTGTGGAGTTGTTTAATCCTCCTCTGCTGAGATCATAGATTTAATGTCTTTTATCTTCAGCTGAATTCATCTAAGGCTGTGGCTTAATCAGTTGTAGTTCTCGAGTTTCTATTTGGCTCTTTTTTCTGTTCATTTCTTTCCTTCAGTGATTTTGCTTGTTAACAAGCTTAGACAAGCTGAGAGGACTCTATAAATAATTTATGAAGATTTTGTGGCTCAGATAAGTGTGGTTTATTTCTTTGCTCTTGGCTGACATGTGGCATTGCTATGGCCTGCTTGTGGCCCAGATCTGGCAAACAGGAGCGGTCCGTCCAAGTGCCATCATTCCACGCTACATGTGGGCCAGATCATCATTCCACATGTGCCAGATGTGGGCCGGATCTGGGCCGACAATATGTTGCTATCTGGGAAGTGTATCGTATCGTATCAAAATAAATGCACCCCTGCCCACTTAAATTAACTTCTTTTCAGGCACTGAAAGTCTCTTTTCTGCAACGCAAAATAAGGAACTTGCTTATAATTCTTAAATAATTTTTAATAAATAATAATAAATAAATTTAAAAAAATATATATATATATATATATTTGTATTTCATGGAAGACAGAAAGTCATATAGTTTTGAAATGACATGAGGGTGAATGAATATATTTTTATATTTCTAGTAATGTATTCCTTTAAAGGAAAAATTTGTCCAAAAAAATGAACATTTGCTGAAATTTACTCACCATCAGCCCATCCGATGTAGATGAGTTTGTTTCTTTACCGGAACAGATTTGGAAAAAACTATCATTACATCAGTTGCTCACCAATGGATCCTCTGCAGTGAATGGGTGCCATCAGAATGAGAGAAATAAAAACATCACAATAATCCACACAACTCCAGTTCATCAGATAACAAATTGTGAAGCAAATAGCTGCATGTTTGAAAGAAACAAATCCATCATTAAAGCATTTCTAACTTCAAACTGTTGCTTGAGTCCTCTATCCATAATAATGTTTGGTCTGAATCAGGAAATCTACACAGATCAAGAACTGTTTACAAGCAGTCCAAAACACCTCTAAACAAATACTTTGATGTGAGAGACAACAGGAGATGGACTTTTTAATTGGAGAAAGCATTCTTATAGAGTATGGACTCTGTATTTTGACCAGAAGCGGCAGTTAAAGCGTCTTGATGGATTTGTTTCCTACACACATGCAGCTTTTGTCTTTTCAAGACATTAACTGATGGACTGGAGTGGTGTGGATTGCTTGTGGATTATTGTGATGTTTTTATCAGCTGTTTGGACTCTTATTCTGACGGCACCCATTCACCGAAGAGACAGTGATGCAATGACACATTTCTCCAAATCTGATGAAGAAACAAACTCATCTACATCTTAGTGGGTGAGCACATTTTCAGCAAATTTTCGAATTTGGATGAACTCTTCCTTTAAGAATCTTACTCTGACTGAGCTACCAGCACGATTAGATTGTTGAAGCTCTCTAATGCACGTGAGAGGCTGCAGGTTTACCGTTCCTGTGCTTTTTTCGTTCAAAAACATAATCCCCTTTGAGTCATTGTGTTGGAGGGACAGAGTTTTACGTGTAAATATGTGGGTGTCCAAATAGAGCGGGTTTGAAAGAGCGAGAGGAAAAGTGGCGAGCTGTGACGGAGGAGACGCCAGCAGGGAGAAACAATACGAGGGAAAAGAGGAAGTAGAGAAGACAAATAAGACAGACTAAATTTATGAATTACATCCTGAGAGTCCATAGCAGGGGTTCCCTCAACTCAAAGCTATTTTAAGTCTGTTGTTTCCGGAAAACCGCAGTGCAAATTCTGTTTGAAATGTAGTGCCAAATAACGGTGGTTCACTTCCTTTTTGTAGTCAACACTTCAAATGTTATTATGATTCTGTGTACAGTTGTCTTTTAAAGCTGTGATCACACCATAAAATATTGCTATATGCAGTTTGTGAACAGGTGGAATGAAAAAAAAAAACATTTTTTTCCATTGTTCGTACAGGTGCTGCTAATTGTATTATTTGGAATAAGAAAAATTTTCACACGAGATCACCATACAACAACAAAAATATCTTTTTTTTTCTGTTTTTTAAAGAAGTCTATTGTGCTCAGCATTTATCTGCACTCATTTAATTTTGTGAAATATTATTAGAATCTAAAATAGCTGATTTTTATGTACATATATGTTAAAATGTAATTTATTCCTGTGATCAAAGCTGAATATTCAGCATTGCTCCAGTCTTCAGTGTCACATTGTCCTTCAGAAATCATTCTAATATGCTGATTTGCTGCTCAGTCACATCATTTATTATTATTATTATCATATTATTATCCGTGTTGAAAACAGAATTTTTTTTTACAGTTTTAGAGACTGTGATATTTTTTTCTTTCAGGATTCTTTGAAGAATAGAATGTTCAAAAGAACAGCATTTATTTGAAATATAAATACTTTATAGCAATGTAAATGACTTCTTGTCATTTGTCAAAGACTACTGTCACTTTTCATCAATTTAATGTAGCCTTGCAGAATAAAAGTATTAATTTCTTAATTTATTATTAATAATAAAGAGTTTAAAAAAATTAAAAGTTCAAAATTTTAAATGGTAGAATACCAAACGGTTATTGTGTAACTATAAACTTACTTAATACTTAGGACCATGTGATATTTCAGTTTTTCTTTTTTAATAAATCTGCAAAAATGTCAACAATTCTGTGTTTTTCTGTCAATATGGGGTGCTGTGTGTACATTAATGAGGAAAACAAATGAACTTAAATGATTTTAGCAAATGGCTGCGATATAACAAAGAGTGAAAAATTTAAGGGGGTCTGAATACTTTCCGTACCTACTGTATATAATAGATATACAGTATATATATATATATATATATATATATACCAATAAAACACTACAGTACATACTATTTTCTCCTAACAAACATATGGTTAGTAGAGTAAAGATGGAGAGCTCTGAGAATGTTCTCCCTCTTTTGGACATTATAAATGCTGTTTTCTCTGAAAATGTCTCATACTTACTGATTGTGATGTTGCGTCAGATGTCTGTGTTTATTAGTCTGTTTTTGTTTTTCTGACACACACATTTCACGATACTTCTGTATTACGAACAGTCATTCTGAAATGTTTTTTCTTGGCAAGTGTGCTGCTTGTATATTCCATTAAAATCAATGCAGTTTAGCGGAATTCAGTAAATAATGCATTCCTTTACACAATGAAGTGATCATACAATTAGTTTTTAATCTTGTAGAAATCAAACAATAAAAATAACATCTACTAAAACTAAGCACATACATGAAATTAAATTACTATACAGTGCATAAATATTAAAGTGCATTCTGAATATATATATTACAATAAAGACTATTTGAAACAGCTTATTTGTCTCTGTGCTTTTAGTGGATTATTCAAGGCATTTTATGTGTTCAAGTGTTTCTGGGATTCAGAGTTTACGTCACTAAAATCACCCTCAGGAATGGACATGTGTGATGACAGTGCAAACTGACTTCCCCCATCCACTTCCCCTTTTTTTTTCTCTCTCTCTCTCTCTCTGTTTAAAATAAGTTAAGCAGTCACAGCTGACTGTTTAACCCAGAAAATGTCCTTCTCATTCTCACATGGAGAGGAAAAGAATAGAACCTCTAGTCATTTCAAGCAGGAACAACCTAAAAAAAAGAGAGAAAAGTAGATATTTTTAAATTGTGGTATACATGCAAAAATGCAATTTGCTGAACTTTAGAGTGGATTTTTGCATATGAATTCATTATTACTTTTATTTACAAGCAATTTAAATATATAATTTCTATTAAAACTTCTAATGCATGTATTAAAAAAGAAACAAATTACACTTTTGAAATGATAACGTATAGTATATTTAAAATATATTACCCTTAATAGAAGTTAAAACACTACGATCAAGGACATTACATGTGCTTTAGAAAGCTAGTCAACACATCAAGTGTACTTCTATAAAATATGGCAAGATAAATAAAAATAATGATATAAAATTAATTTGACAATATTACAAAGTTCACTTAGAAAACGCTGTCATGAAGGTGTCCTTTTATTTCATTAATATTATATTATCTTACAGTAGGTTTGAAGTATGCTACAAGTGCACAGTGAATTCACTGAAGTGTTTTTTTTTTTTTTGCAAGGCTCTTCGTGAACATCTGTACCTTATTATTGCAGAAGCTGGGTCCGCACATGAACTCTAGTAAGGCGGTGAGGAGATGAAGAACGCAGAAAATGAGCTGAAGGCCACTCGCTGCCATGAGGATGGAGAAAAGAGCCATATTCCAGATCACAACACCTCGAGGCTCCACACAGGCAGACGGCCACCGCTCCGGAGCGTAGAGGTAAAGCTGCTCTCTGCGTCAACATGTGCTTGAGTTATTTACATATAATATCATAATGCTTGAGTGCAATGGACACAAAACAAAAAGAACAGCACACATTAACACTACCAGTTTTGGGAAGTAACTAGTCACATGTAACTAAATTAATGTAATTTAATTACAAAATAAATGTAATTTTAATCAGTTACAGTTACTTTGGGAAAAAAAAAAAAAAGTGTACTTAAATTGCAGTTACTTGCAGTTAATGTTAACGATTACAAAGGATTTATTTTTTATTTTTTTAAGATCAACTGTTAGATGCCAGTGTTTCCTGTCATAACTATGCAAATATTTGATTTCAAAAACAGTATCATAGCTACTAAACTATTTCTTGTTATGGTTTTAAATCTGTATTTAACCTCAGAATGATCTCAACTGATCTCTGATTTCGTGGTGGCTGTGCTTTAAAATCAAATTATAATCTTATTTCAAGTGATGAAAGATTTTTTCAAAAATCTGACAATAATCAGTGTTGAGTACTACTATAATGTTAACCCTGCCTGCTTTAAGTGTTTGAAAAAGAATAACAGTTAAAAACAGAAATTTAGAAAAGTAGTCAAAAAGTAATCAAATGTAATCAGTTACATTACTTTAATATTGTCAAGTCAAGTCATCTTTATTTATATAGCGCTTTTAACAATACAGATTGTGTCAAAGCACTTAACAGTATCAAATTGGAGGATAGAGAGTAATGTATAATGATAAGATTAAACACTCAATTTTCAGTTAAAGACATTTCATTATTGAATTCAGAGATGTCATTGTCTAGCTCAGTTTAGTTTAAATAGTATATGTGCAATCAAATCGGCGATAATCGCTAGAAATTAAGTGCCCCCATATATTGTAATTGAAATAGTTACACTACTTGTTACATTTTATTTAGGGTAACTTGTAATCTGTAACCTATTACATTTCCAAAGTAACCTTCCCAACACTGAACACTACATAACAAGATAAACTTACATTTACAGCACAAAGCTAACTTCATGTGGCTTTAACTGGGTTAAAATCACTTTAATGCACACATAATGGACACATCAGGTTTAATGTCTGATGTGTTTCTCAGAGAAACAAAACAATACCAATGTTGACGCTTTTGCCTCCTGAATGAATAACAGTAAACTAGCTTTGTAAAAATAGTGAAAGAATCTAGCAATCTGAGGTCTGACTCACCCAGTTTTGACTTGTTTTAATGGCCGTCCCCACTTTAAGCCGTCAGTGCTGTTGTGCAAACAGAGGGGTCCCAGCGCCAGCCCCGTCCCGCTCACCACGAAACACAAGCCAGCTGCCAGAATAGCCAAACATGTGTAGCCCAACTTACGCAAAACCTGGACGCACCACAAAAAAAAAAAAATAAATAAGAAGAAGAAATCCCCAAAACACTGTTCAGTGATGCGGCATCATTAGGAAAGGATATTTATTCAAAGCATCATGTTCATCAATTATTGTTCAAATCATGATGGGTTAAGAAGAAAACACAAAAAATCCACACAATACAATTCTCTTACCTCAGCAGTAAAATAACAGCATCCTTTCTTTTCGTAGTGTGTTGTAAAACCTCGCGCGGCCACAAGCACCTGACAAAACACACAACAGCCATCAGAGCAATGCTGGACATGATGAGAAACACACGACAGATGTCACATGACAGTTGCATCGTGTAATATGAGCAAAGCCTTACAGATGGCCCTAAAAATAAATAAATACAATTATAAAAATATTTATTTATTTCAATAAACAAACTAATAAATAAATAATATAATAATAGGTATATTTTGTTATTTTTGTTCTGTTGTGTATTTTATTATATACCATGGTCTGTCTGTATATTAGATTCTGATTGGCTGGCAGTTGTGCATTAAAACCGTTTAATACACAGGTTGTGCATTATCTTTTAGTAATATAAAATATACTGTACATTATTATATAATGTTTTATTCAATAATATATACCACATACTTATAATACATTTTGATTACCTCATTTTATTATTATTACTATTATTATTCAGTAAATATCTAATATAATAATTTAATAGCAATATTCTTATTCATACTGAGTATATATATAAACACACATACACACATTACTGAATACTACATTTACAACAGTATATTCCAATAATAATAATAATAATAATAATAATAATAATAATTCTGTAATTGTTTTAATAGATATCAAAATAATATAGAATAATATCAGATGTCCAACAAACCAAACAAAACAAAAGAACAGATAAGCTCACCAGAAGCCCTGAAGCCCAGATCCCAGAGCACCACAGGGCCTCTCTGGTCACATGACTCTCTGTCAGGTACTGGTACTTCATATCAGGAAACAGCAGCAGTGCATTTGCCAGCATGCAGATGATGGCTATAGGGATCAGAGCCATTCCCACAGACCTGGAGCAGTGACCGGTGCACATCTCAGCCGCACAGCGATCCTGCATCAAAACACCACCAGAGAGCACATGAACTCGCTGCAGTTCACTAGTGTTGTTTTTTTTTTTTTTTGTGAGTATACAGTATGCAATGTTGTTCTAGTGTTCATGCAGAGTAACAAAACAAACTGTGTTACTATATGAATTTCATTAGAATTTAATTGAATCATTAGATAAAAGATTTAAAAAAAATTAAAATTAAAATGTTATAAATATATATATTTTTTTAAATTAAAAGCTACATAAAATGCTGTAAATAAATATTGGACTCACTGTGTATTGAAATAATATTTGTTTTAAAATCCTACCTGTTCTGTGACTGTAGAATGTAGTTTTGGGATGAAAATCTGCCGGGAGAGAAAGCAGGTCTTCAGCCGTGAGCCTTTGATTATTTTCAGATGAGGAACTTTGCCTGCTTAAATACAGCTGAGCGTTTCCTACCCACGATTCTGTGACACACACAAACAGCTGAGGATGGTGAAACTAAACCAGTCATACTGCACTTAATGAAAAACTGCAGTTTGTGTTTGCATACACACCATACTAACCACTGGCAGCCAAACAAGCTCAAATCAGAAAAATCAAATCACGCAATAAATGTGCACCAGTCTGCAAAATTACAGTGTACTAAATGTACAAACAGAGAAATCCCAGCAGTTTTACTTAATTGTGTTTTAATAATCTTTTGTTGTGCTTTAAAGCACACTTATTTTGTGTATTGACTAGCATATAAGCACAACATGCAATACATGACATACAAGTTTCAGTAGAAACAGCATTAGTTCAGTTTAACCATGCAGCAGTACTTATGTCCTACTTTAGTGCATGGGTCAAAAAACACTCTTAATTTCAACTAATTGCAATTCATATTAATTTAAGCTATAATACATTTTCATTTAATTGCAGTTAAACATGCAGTTAAATTGATAGTTCACAAAGGAAGATATTCTGAAGAATGTGGGAAACAGAGCAGTTCTGGGGCACCATTGACTTCCATAGTATTTTTTTTTTCCTACTATGGAAGTCAATGGTGCCCCAAAACAGCCTGGTTACAAACTTTCTTCAAAATATCTTCCTTTGTGTTCGGCAGAACAAAGAAATTCATACAGGTTTGGAACTACTTGAGGGTGAGTAAATGATGACAGAATTTTGATTTTTGGGTGAGCTATCCCTTTAAGTGTCCAATAACATTACATTTGGTTCACAATTAAGTAGATTCATTTAATGTATATTACTTCCAAGGACTTTTAATTAGAACTTTTTGACTTTGTAAGTATGCTACAGTGTGCTTTTGTTCCACAAACAATGGCTTCAGATAATTATGGATAGTGTGCATGATTTGAACACTAGTGCTATTTTTATGGTCTACTTTGAAGCTTGAAAGCTGCAGTTCCTATTCATTATAATTGCACAGAAAAGAGTGACTGGTAACAATTGAAAATGTCTCATTTTATTTTCCATGGAAGAAAGTAAGTCATAACGGTTGAGTGTGAATAAACAATGCCAGAAATTTCATTTTTGAGGCAACTATTAGGAAACGCAATAAAAGAATTGCAACAGTGTTCTGCACTGATTCATTGTGATGCACCATTAGCACTGATCATACTTCTGCAATGTTCTTGCTTTGGTTCCAGTGTGAAGTTTGTCACATTATGCACAATCATATTTGCAACATAGACTACAGCACAATCTGTTCTATAGCTTTTTGAGGATTCCATATTTACACTATTTTTATTTTGAGCTCCTTCTTTAAAATGACTGGATATCTGCCACTATGGTTGCGTGCAACAGCTGGAAGCAAACTATGAGCAAACTACGATGCAGCTCTGTAGCATGTAAAGCAGCAGTCAAATGACACAGCGCTCCATCAGCCAGCGAGCTCACAAGACGGCTCATGAATCAGTCTGCTCTCAGGGTCAAACCAGCAACTTCAAAATGATTTATATTTTCACTAGTGCTGTCAAATGATTAATCGCGATTAATCACATCCAAAATAAAAGGTTTTGTTTACATAATATATGTACGTGTGCTGTGTATTTTTATTATGTATATATAAATATGCACACATACAGTACATATTTTTTTTTAAAACATTCACATGTATTTACATGTAAATATTTATATTCATATAATGTATATATATATATATATAAATATAACATATTTTTCTTAAATATATACATGCATGTGTGTGTGTGTATTTATATATACATAATAAATGTACACAGCACACACACATATATATTATGTAAACAAAAACTTTTATTTTGGGTGCAATTAATCACGATTAATCATTTGACAGCACTAATTCTTACTCATTTTATTTAAAATGTTACCAATGAACTTGCAAGAAATCATAACCTTCCAACTCAGTAAACACAACTTTAGGTTGCCACGGTAGGAGAATGTTCACATTCAATATTACATGATCAAATATGTGGCTGTTAATTACTTCAAATCAGGCATGAGATCATAAAGGACCCTATACTGTACTTTCTTAATTGGTGTTCAATAATTCATCCATGCTTACAGTCTACCTTTCAAAAGGTTTGGGAAAATATGTTTTTGAAAGAAGTTACATATGCTCACTAAGACAGCGTTTTTGAATATTGTGAAATATATTAAAATTCAAACAAAATGTTTTCTATATTAATATATTTTTAAATGTAATTGATTCCTGTGATCAAAGCTGCATTTTCAGCATCATTACTCCAATCTTCAGTTCACATGATCCTTCAGAAATCATTCTGATATGCTGATTTGCTGCTAGAAAATGTAAGAGTGGAAAAAAACTTTCAGCACTTTTGATCAGTTGAATGCATCCTTGCTGAATATTAAAAAAAAAAAAAAAAAAAAAAAATCTGGCCCTTTTGAATGGTTATATTTATGATTAAACGTTTAAAAAGGGTTGTTGTTGTTTTTTGTAATTGCATTTGCTGACTTCATATTTAAAAAGCAATTATCATTCCACACTTTATATAGAAACCATTTCAACACCATATATAGTTTTCATTTTGGATGTAACTGTTTTCTGTGAAGTGCTGGGGGATTTTTTACCACCAGAAGTGAGGAATATTACTCATGCTGTATAAAGACACACGAGACTCAAGTGGGAAGTGCTGCAACCAACTTCGACCCTAAAATATGGGAAATGCTAAAAGAAGACCAAAACAGGCTATAAGCAAAGCCAGAAGGAAGGAACTTTGTCGTTTGAGTTGTTATCAACCTAACAGAGTGGAACGTGATGAGGCAAGACTAGAGCGAACATCCACAGTCAGCTTCACCGATCATCTGACGGACTGATTCCCAGGCTTCACATGACAGCTCAGAGTAGAATACTTCTCAAAATACAGTGTTTTTGCAGTCCTTATATAGAAAAATCCCACGGATGGCCTTGACAATGCAGATCATCAGTGGTTTAGAACGGGATTTGAGAGTTTCATTGTTCATATTTAGGATTACACTAAAAACGTGGTAGCGAAACAATTTTCACATGAAATTGCTACATACCAAACACATTGAATTTAACGTGAAATTTAAGACAAACTTTATTTACTTGTAAAATCCATGTATTTAAATTGCACGTAAAATTCCATTCATTTGGATTACACAGTTTTGAAATAAACTAATGATCTTAATGGGATGCATATTTGTCTGCCATACAAGAGCTGATAAAATGTAAAAACTGTAACTTGAATGCAATGTAAGTCGCTTTGGATAAAAGCGTCTGCTAAATGCATAAATGTAAATGTAAATGTAATACATATATGGAACAGGTAGGATTTCTGCAATCTATGTATCTATTTTCAAAATGCATTGCATTTAAATGTTTAGAATCAGCACCATCTGTTCGTTGTGAAAACAATTAAACTAATTCAGTAAAAAAAAAAAAAAAGTATGCACATGGTTAAAATATGGAACAAGCAATATTCAGTTAGTTAAAATGTATGAGATTAAAACTAATCCAAATGGATGGAAGTGTTGTAAAAAAAAAAAAAATGACATGACGGATTTTTATTATTTTAATGTTCCTTTAGGTTTGTTTATATAATGTTTATAAAGTTTTTCAACTGCGCATCTGTATACTGTATTGTATTGCAGTGATTGCAATTCAATTTGCTTTTGACGCAACGCTAAATGTGAGCGTCACGTCGCGTAGTCAAGTGGGTGGGGCCCATGGTGAGAAGATGACTATTCGGCAATGTCTTGCTCTGGAGGCGTGTTTATGCAAATGTTTGTTCCCCCGTGATGTCATCATGCCCTCTTAGATCTGAACAAGCTGTTTTTGGAGCTGGATGAGGAGGAGGTTTTAACCTCCTGAGACCTGAGAAAAAATATTTACATTGTTTACAAAAAAAAAAAAAAAAAAAAATCCCATTTCATTCATAAGTTATGCCGAGGACAGAATGATTTGATATACCATTTTTGTTTCTGCAAAATGTGTGTAAAATGGCCATAAACGGGTTCTCATTATATACAATATATCTATAAACTAAATCTAATTTGCATATTAATGTGTTTTTGGGGCAACATGCAATGAAAAAAGAAGTGTAATAATGAAAGTAATAATTGACAAGATTTTCATAATAATATATAATATTTCATAGAATACTGAAATATAATTTCTTTCCCTATTCATTTATGTCTCCCAAAATGCGTAATAAACATACTTTTAGTCCCAGGGTCCTCATATGAGGACATGTATGAAATCAACGCCCTGTTTTGTAACAGAAATCATATTTTGATTTGAAACCCCATAACATTTTCCTGAGATGTTGATTTATGACATACAATTTAAAAATTAGAGATTTAAATGATAACTACAAAATATTATCATATTTCCATAAGAGTGTCACTAAATTAATATCAGACATATTTGAAGACCAAGGAGAGGGAGTGGTCACGGTGAAACATCCAATCATTTGGTATCTCTGAGAAGCCCTGACTGTGCTCTGTACAGGACATCCAGACAATCTCAGAGAAATTCACTAAAATATAATGTCCTCATATGAGGATGCAGGGTCTCGAGGTTAAGTTATGAAACTTGCAGGATGTTTTAATGGTACGAAGACCTCTTATATGCCAAAAGATCAAGGCAAATTTGATTTCAAGTGTACTTCCATAATGTACTTAAAGTGCTCTATTTCCGCTAATTTTGTACTTAATATATTAAAAATGATCCTTTAGTACTTCTTAAAATAAACTTAAGATCATCTAAGTGTTCTCAACTGTGCTATTTTGAGACACCATGAATATGAACTAAAATGCACTTTTAACACTATTTCTGCACTTAAAAAATTTATTTGGTTACCACTTGTAGTACACTTGAACCCGTCTTTTATACACTAGTACACTCAAGTGTACTACAAGTGGTAACTAAATACAGAGATAGTATGTTAAAAGTGCATTTTAGTTCATATTCATGGGGTCTCAAAATAGCACAGCTGAGTACATTTAGACGATCTTACATTTATCTTAAGTACTACAGAATCATTTTTAGTATATTAAGTACAAAATTAGTGCGCAAAAATATTGTCTAGATCAGACCACTTATATACAGCATGTGTGTTCAGCAGTGTTTAGTACAAGCACTCAGCTAAATGAGGTCCAGGAAGGGCAAAACAAGAGCATCTGTAACTTTCACGGCTCAGTTGTTTGGTGTTTTAAGAGCAACATTCTTTAATATCATGACTGCGCAGACAAAGTATGTCAAGACATACCGAAAACCGAAAACCGAAAGTGGATAGGGACCATCAAAGACTGAGAAGGGTTGTGCCCAAACAACACAGAACAAATCCTGAAGATCCAGTTTCTACAAATGCCAACATCTATGAAAGAGCTGCAACTGCTACAACTCCCCTAACCACTCA
This sequence comes from Onychostoma macrolepis, assembly GCF_012432095.1. Lineage (NCBI taxonomy): Eukaryota > Metazoa > Chordata > Actinopteri > Cypriniformes > Cyprinidae > Onychostoma > Onychostoma macrolepis. The sequence continues at coordinate 3,785,357 of NC_081169.1, forward strand.
AAATAATTTAGGACGTTGCTTTTCATCCACTTGTCAAATAACCACACGAAACATTTTATTTATTTTTTTATAAACCGAACTTTCCTTTTATTTAACCATAGTGAAACGCCTGCAGCCGCTTACAAAATTATTTTCTTCTGCAGCATTAACACCATTTCAAACTCTAGTCATGACTTTAAAAACGCTCTAGAAAATGAAACTATTTCATCATGACACGTATGACCCTCCCTGGAAAGGCACTGAAGGAGTGTTAGCAACGTAGGAGCAGAAACCGAAACAGACAACGGAAATCGGCTACAGGACATCCTTTAGTAGCAGCGCAGCACCTAACAAGAGTTTCAAGTCTGAAGGCTGAGGGCGAAACCAGATAAAAGCAGCAGAGCAACATTCAGCTGCTCAGGTTGGGGAACATCTCAGTAAGGGTGGTCTGCTTCGCCCCCTTCTTCAAAGCAGGCGGGACGGTTGTAGAAGGAGAAGACGCAGGGCTCCTCCCAGGAGTTGCTCCTGCTGTTCCAGACAGTCTCTTTTCGGTTTTCTCGCTGAGTCCCGCGCTGTTCCTCGCAGTCGCCCGTGCACTGATGCTCTTTCTAGTGTTTTCCTCGTCTGGGTTTGAGCTTGTGGAAGGTGAAGTGAGTTTTTGCCGGAGCAGATAGCCGTCGGCTGAACCCTTCCTGCGGTCCACAGAGTTTTCACGGTCCAGCTCCTTCTGGAGTCGCATGGCCAGTCTGCGGTCCTCCTCCTCTTGCTGCCAGCGGCTCCGTAAGGCCTCCTCGTGCCACGCCACTTCAGACAGGAACGTACTGTCGGCTGAAGGAGACTCACAGGGCCTTTTAGTGAGCAGATCCGCTTCAGTCTGAAGCTCCACCTCTGAACTCTTTCTTTTCAGTGAGCTGTTGTTCGGACTGTTAAAAACGAAAGTGTGTTCCGAGCAGGTGGAGCTGGAGGTGGAGGGTTTCCCGCTGTAGTCCAGCACAGGTGTGCTCAGCTTGCTTGTGTCCTCCACAGATTGTGCCGAGAGGGGTTTCGGAGGGCTCAGAATGTTCTCCTGAAAAACAGGAACACTTATAAACTTGTTTTGAAACTGGAAATTGTCCAGAAAGTATTTTATCTTCAACTAAACATGCATGAACTTTGCACATACACTATCATTCAAAAGTGTGTGGCCATTTTTATTTATTTATTTATTTTTTAAGTTATTCATTTTTATTCGGCAAGGATGCATTAAGTTGATCAAAAGTGACAAAAACAGTTATAATCTTATAAATGATTTCTATTTCAAATAAACACTGTTCTTTTGAAATTTCTATTCATCAAAGAATTATTTAAAAAATGATCACTGTTTCGCAAAAATAAGTTACATTTTAAAATATATTTAAAGAGAAAATGGAAATTGTAATAAATATTTCATAATATTGTTTTTACTGTATTTTTGAGACATCTCAATGTAAACAAATTAAATGTTAAGAACAAAAATTGTTTTTATTCTCTTCTTTTTTTTAGTCTTTACATTTTTAGGTCTATTAGGTCTATTTTTTGCATGAATGCATTTTAGAGCAAAACTATTTTTAGTTTGGTACAAAAATGAATAATGTGATTTTACTTTTCTCCTGTAAACATGCATGTTGTTTCCCTTACATAATATAAAATCAAAAGAACACAAACAAACAAACAAAAATCCTCACTAAACTCAGTTTACATGAGATATTTAATTACAAACAAATAAATAAGAAAGTCAAATAAAATACAGCTACTGTTCCTCATGTAGTATACGGTCTCAAAGACATTTAGTTATTTATTCATTGAGTATTTTTCTTTTATAACTGACTGATTCTTCAATTTTTTTATTTGTTTTATTTTTTATTATCATATTCATTGTAGTTGAATTCATTTGCAATCATTTCATTTATAAAATGAGCAAATCAAAGCATTAAGAGATCACCTTATTAGCCATCAGAGAGGAGTCTGGGCTGCTGTCAGAACTGCTCGGCTGTTTATGAGGCACTGGACGCAAAAACCTGACACACAAGACAATGAAGAGCATTAAAAAACCTCTTTCAGTACATTCAACAACAGCCACGTCCGAGAGGATGACGAGTTACGTTACTGATATACTGGGGCTCTACAGCAGCTACTCACTTCTCAATGTCGCCCATGTTTGGTTTTGTCTTCTTCGCTGGTGTATTATCAGCAGGTTTGGCGGTCCATGATGTTTCAGAGATCGGTCCTGAATTCTGCACAAACAACACAAAACAGCATTACATCCTCTCTGATTACTGACAGCTTTGAGAAGGAAACTGCAACATTTAATATCACGACTTTATGAATTTAGGACTTTCTGCTCCAATTTAAGACATTTTTAGGTCTCGATCGGTGGAAGGACGAATTAAGACTTTTTAAATACTTTTTAAGACTCACAGAAAATGCGTCATTTGTTTTTGCCAAGATGCAATTAAATAAACATACGAATGTATGTTTTGTTTAAGAACAAGTACAACAAGAAGCAAAGAAAAAAGGATGCAGAATGTATGCAGATTCAGCCTAAATAACGCTGTCGCTTAGTAAGGGTTTGATGGTTTGGCATCCAGTTGTTTTGTAGTTAGTGATTATCTCATTAGCATAAAATAAAGCAAACTATTTAGTCTGAAGGTTGAGCTTGTCAAATGCAGTCAGTGTGTGTAAACACTGAGAACATGAGATTATTTCCTTCCAAATGTCTGTTGTCAGATTTTATTGGTGTTTTGACATGTTCTTAAAGATAATGATGAGAGAGTCCTGCTGTGAAGTGTGAGCTCACCAGCTCTTGGCTCAGCAGTCTGGCCAGTTTCTCATCATTCTCCAGCTGCTGCTCCTCCCGTCTCCTCCTCTCCTCCGCCATACGCTCCTCCTCCTCGGCCAGGAGGCGCTGGATGTACTCCTCACTGGCCCTCCTCTCGGCTTCCTCTAGAGCTCGCTTCTCCTCCACCAGCTGTTCAAAACAGGAAATGAGATCATGGCCCTTCACAACAACACTACATGAATCGCAAATTATGACTGTATTCACTCTGACTGACAATGTGCATAAAGGATTTTAGCAAAATAAAAAAAAAATGTATTCATATTTAAAATAATATGAAATCAGTCTTCAATTGTACACCACTGTTCAAAGGTTTGGGGTCAGTTTTAGTGTCAGATCAGAAATTAATATTTTATTTAGCAAGGACGCATTAAATTGATCAAAAGTGACGGTAAAGACATTTATAACCTTACAAAAGATTCCTATTTTAAATAAATACTGTTCTTTTGAATTTTCTGTTCAAAGAATTCTGAAAAATAAAATGCATCACGGTCTCCACAAAAAGCAGCACAACTGTTGTTTAACATTGATAATAGTTTCTTGAGCACCAGGTCAGCATATCAGAATGATTTCTGAAGGATCATGTGACACTGAAGACTGGAGTAATGATGCTGAAAATACAGCTGCGCATCACAGAAATAAATTACATTTTAAAATACAATCAAACTGAAAGTTTTTAAAATCATAATATTTCACAATATTATTGTTTTACAGTATTTTTAATCAAATAAATGCATCCATGCATAAGAGACTTCTTTCAAAAAATCTTACAGACACTAAACCTTTAAAAGACATGATTACTACTAAAAATTCTGTAATTTTTAATTCTGCAACTCAAATTTCCTCTCTAATCTCAAAAGACCATATATTGAAATAAAGTTTCCATAATTGAAATACCATAAATGGAAATATATTTATTCAGGATTCTTTAAACAGCAAAACATAAACAAACCAATAAATACAATAAAAAATTGTAATGTGCAAAAATGTACAAAAAACATATAATAATAATAATAAATTAATTAATAAAAGTGTTTAACTGCAATTATATGCACATGTAACTATAAATTATATGTGTGGAAACAAAAAACTATTAAAACATCAAAATTAACCAAAGACTCAAAAATAATTTACAATTCAAAAATGATTTCAGCTCTTTCAAAACGTCCACTGCAGCACAATTTGTATGCAGCATTATGCAGGACTGGACACACAAACAAAAACTATTGTGTTGTTGGCAGTACAACAATACGGCCCATGTAAGCATGGGACTGTACTCCGTAATAATGTGCATTCAGGGAGGTGCAACTGCCATTTCATCAGATAAAAACGCATTTTAACCACCTTACTGATCTGATCCTCATACTCTTTCCTCAGCTCTCCCGGCTGACACACGCGAGGTTTCGGAGTCGTTACTGGGAAAAAAAGATTGCATGAGTAATTCAAATCAACGTAAAACGCATTAAAATGAAACATAAAATGAGCACATATTGCTTCAATCAAGTACCAGCTTCATCGTCGTCCTCGATTCCCTGCACTCTCCGCTCACACTGAGTGGGGAAAGCATCCTGTATGCGTCTCCACAGCTCCATATTCACCAAGGTCTTGTTGCGGCTGTTGAGTCGCGCCCAAGTGGACACACGCTTTCGGCAAAGCGGACAGCACATGTTGGATTTGTCCACGGTTTCCAGAAAGCAGGGTTTGCAGAAGGTGTGCATGCAGGGCAAAGTGACGGGCTCCAGGAATATGTCCAGACAGACCGGACACAGGCAGTCTGAACGTTTAAGACCCCCGGAGCTTTCTTCAACCGGACCCGTGTCCAGTCCAGACACAGGTGGCATCCTGCGGCCCGTCTCTATACGTCAGTGTGTGAGGTTTCTCTCTCTCGGGTTCAAGAGCAGCATATGACAGTCAGCTGAAAGACAAGACAAAATAACAGCGACAATTATTACCTACAACAACTGTCTGGCCTAGAAATGTACTACATTAGATTCAGGGTTTCCATGATCAAAGTTCAGCAGGTTTTGCATGGAAAAACATACACAACATGCAGAGATTTCACGAGACTGCAAAGGTTGAAAACTCCTGCATTAGATGCATTCATTCAAATTAAATTTCTGCATATGAACTGCTTATTCATATCAACAAATCAATACCTCGGTGACTATCACACGTCTGCAGTCCTGCACATCAAATGCTATTAATTTAAAAAACGCCATAGGTAATACTCTTACTATATTAAAACATCCACAGCGACGAAATAAGTAAAAAAGATTTTGAGAGTTTTGTTTACATGGTCTAAACATCAGTTCTTGTGCACAATTTATATATGCCATTAACCTGTGCGAATTATACTTTTTTTATACGCCTTTTAAATTCAAATACATTGTCAGATTGCGTCCAAATAAACTGATTATTTGATATAAGTTAAATTCTTATGCTAACTTACATCTGGAGGCTAGCGAACTAGCAACTTTGTGGAAGTGAGAGTATGGGTAACACTGATGTAAACCTTTCATTACTCAAAGTAGCTAACGCCTTAGTTATTAAAATGGTCTATTAATGTGAGCATCAATCAGCGAATAAAAGTATTACAAATTCACACTTACTTGTTCATTTCTAGGCCTCAAAATCCCGGGAAACTTTGCGCCCTCCCACTTGCGCATGTGAAGCCATGAGCGCCAATGACAGACCAGACTTTCAAAATAAAAGTCATTCGGTTTTACCGTGATGCCTGTTTCATAAAACAAGTTTACCAAATAAGCTAGGTTTATTTCAGTTAGTCTGATTTATTGTCACTTGATTTTTTTCAATATAAGTCAGACTAACTGAAATAACTAAGCCTGGCTTGTTTGGTAAACTTGTTTTATGAAACAGTCCCCTGGTTAGCTAGAAGAAGGCACATTAAAGAGTTAAAGAAGGAATGCTCTTCTTCCATAGATATTGGTTTGATGAAGCATTCCCTGAAAGATTGAATAAGTTTTAAAAGCTTAATAGTCAAATGTTTCATAGGCCAGAAAGGCTGAAAGGCAGTCAGAGTCACATTTAAATAAATAAATGAATCATGAATGAATGAACGAGGTGTGACACTTTATATGTTCTAGGAAATGCCAGCATTATGTTTATTATTAGAAACCTAGTTTATTGAATGTTTACTAAAAATGATGTGGTGCTTGGCATTTACTATGATTTGTAAACCCAGACAATGATATCAGCTGAGTAATCACACAAAACCATCAGTTCTTCACAAGATAACACAGCATTGCTGCCATAAATAGCCAACACAGCTGCACACATTTTTCAGATTTGTGTTAAAGTTTAAGGATATTTGTTAGCAGCTTATGTATTTGATGTGTTTCCAGTGTGTGTCCTACTTACAGCAGATCCAACACTGAAAAAACAGTTACTGCTGTAGATATGCTGCTTTTACCATCATTTTTAGTGGCACATATGTGACCCTGGACCACAAAACCAGTCTTAAGTGTACATTTTTCAAAATTGAGATTTATACGTCATCTGAAAGCTGATGATACAACTATTTGAAAATCTGGAATCTGAGGGTGCAAAAAAATCAAAATACAGAGAAAATCGCCTTTAAAGTTGTCCAAATGAAGTTCTTAGCCATGCATATTACTAATGAAAAATTACGTTTTAATATATTTACGGTAAGAAATTTACAAAATGTCTTCATGGAACATGATCTTTATTTAATATCCTAATGATTTTTGGCATAAAAGAAAAATCAATCATTTTGACCCATACAATGTATTTTTGGCTATTGCTACAAATATATCCCAGCGACTTAAGACTGGTTTTGTGGTCCAGGCTCACATATTTGAGATGAAAGAAAATGACCTCTAGTCTAGTTGTTAAAGTTGATCATTCATACACTGAACGCGGGAAACTACTGAAGTTTAAATAAACAATAACCAGGAAAGGTGACTGAGCTGATTACTTCAATCAGTCTTTCTGTTGTCACTCTATTAACATTTTGGTCTACAATACGACGTAAACATTGTTTATTACTTTTATTTCTTATATTTAACTTGCTTAAAAGTCATGATCATTTAAGAATGCATGGAACAATATTTGCAACGCTACAATGGGTTACAGTCCTTTGAATTATAACTTAAGGTAACCTGTTTGACCCTCTTTTTTTTCTCCAAACTGTATATCATCAATAGTTAAACATTTTAAAAACAACAACAAGTAAATGACATAATCCGGCCGCCTTTAATCATGTACAATCCTTTGACCAGCAGAGGGAACTACTGTTATGTGAAAGACCGCGTCTCAGTTCACTTACGCTGTGCACTTGAAGAGGACGTATATGGATGGGACATTTCCATTTGGTCACTTTTTAATATTGTATATATATACATATATAACCCAAGTGTGTTCAGCATACTATTTTCAACATATCATAATGTGAGACACAGTGATTGATTCTTGTGTAATTTAAGACAGCATTAAAATTAGGATGCAGGGTAGGTCTCTGAACCATTATTTTATAATGCCTTTAGAGTTCAGTTTACAAAAAACATCTATATAGAGTATCACCAGCTCGGTACATAAAAAGCGTCAGATATCGGCGTGTCAGACTGTATGTTTGTCTTCATGTTCAGGAGATGGACTGGAGGGAGATGAGATATTGTTCATAGGACTCTGTGTTCTTCCTTTGTGTCGCAGCTCAGAGATTTGCCTCTCCATCTCCTCCAGGACAGTTCTACTCAAAGACTGAAGAACGACATGAGGGGAAATATGTAAGAAAACTGAGAAAAACACTGGCTTTAAAAATGCTTTAATTATTAGATTATAATAATAATAGGTTATTATTATTATTATTATTAATTCGAATATATATTTTTCATAACAATTGCATCCATCTATAATAGTCTAAAACTCACCTGATTCTCAGCCAGTGCCTCTTTGGCCATGTAATGCTCTCGTTTGATCTTAATTTCCACCTCTTCAGGAATATCTGGCACCAACCAGTCAATAATACGCCCAATCAGGAGAACAACATGCTGGGGGAAAAACAACATTATTAAAGTTTAAAATTGTGTTCTGTCTTCATTTTATAATCATCTACATCAGATCTATCGTAAGGCACTATATACTAAAAACCAAAAAAACATTTATACAGTACATAAAATGTATATTACTTTTAGTAGTAATTTCATAATTAAATAAGATTACTACTAAATGTTTTAGGAAGTAACATCATGGGCCCATTTTCAGAACAAATGTACATGCAAAAATTGTAAAAGGATGTTTGGCAAAACTAATACACAATTTATTATTATTAATTTATTTGTATATTATATTTTATATTATAAAAGGATGTTTGGCAAAACTAATACTAGACTGTGCACCTCAAATATAATGACGAAACTCAGTCGAATGGCCAGCAAATGATAGTAATCTTGTGTGGGCTGTCCTTTATCATCTCTGAGGCCTCGATATCTGAAAATAAAAAAAATACATACTCATACGTAATCAGCCTCTTTGTCATTACTAACATTACATCTCTCAGCACTAGGAACTACTTCTGCTATTTAATGGTGTGATTTCTAGATGTTTTATAGAGTGGTACATCTTTGTATGCACATTTAATTTGATAAAACACTACTAAAAATATACATTATGATTCAGAGTAAGATTTTTCAGCTCAGTAAGATTTTTATTTATTTTTTCCTTTTGTAAAGAAATTAATACTTTTATTTGGCATTAAATTGATCAAAGGTGACAGGAAAAACTGTACATTGTTACAAAAATCTCTATTTCAATCTCTATTCTATTTCAAATAAATGCTGTTCTCTCGAACTTTCTATTCATCAAATAATTATGAAAATAATGTATAACGGTTTCCACAAAAAATCAGCACAATTGTTTTCAACATTGATAATAATCAATAATCAGAAAAGTTTCTTGAGCAGCAAATCAGCATATTAGAATGATTTCTGAAGATCATGTGACACTGAAGACTGCAGTAATGATGCTGAAAATACAGCTGCGCATCACAGGAATAAATTACACTTGAACAGATATTCACATAGGAAACCGTTGTTTTAAACATATCACAATATTACTGTAACTGTATTTTTATTAAATTAATTCAGTCTTAGTAAGCAGAAGAGACTTCTTTCAAAATGTGAAACAATCTTACTAACCTCCAAACTATGGAATGGTAGTGCATTATATTATAAACATTAATGGAGAGTTTGATCTTCACCTGCATGTCATGTGGCTTTGGGTGAAGTTTGCAGGGGCCACTGAAAGGGTGAAGTTGACGTATCCTCTCATGCTGCCTGTAGTGTAGCGATAGAAGAGCCGTGGCAGGAAATCAGACGTGAAGGAAATCAGGAAAGCCTGGCAAAAGTAGAAGGCGTCAAACAAGATATGCGGCCTGTCTAATTAACTTCATTTTGGACTGAAATGTTTGGACATCAAAAGCTGTAAATAAGCTCACAATTCAGTGTTGATCAGACTAACAGTGATAGCAGGGCCAAGCAGAGCACTGGCACACACACACACACACACTGTAAGACTGAGCTCAGAAATGTGCCAAAGATGCACAGCAGGGTTGAGGAGTGACATAGGAGTACAGTTCAAATTGTTCAGTTTCAATTATCGAATGGATTGCTTTGAATGGATTACTGTCATTTGTTTGATTTAATATAATATATCATACAATTTTAGATTACTGAAGTGCATCATTCTATGTCAGCGATGCACACAGCGATTTTGCACTGATCTCAATTTGAGCCATTATTAAAAGGACACTGATGGTTCTGCAAAATAAATATCTAGTCTTTCAAATGAATTTAATACCTCATCTCTAGAATATAAAATTAACAAAGTGATTTTCTTTCTCAGTATTTTTGTCTTGTTTTCCAGTGGAAATGTGTAAAGATTCTTCAAATCAAGATACATTTATCTTGATTTCTGAGAAACAGCTGAAAAAATGTAATGAGTTTATTAAAACAAGAACAAATATTTGCCAATGGGCTCAGAAAAAAAAAAATTAAAATTAAAAATTAAAATCAGGTTAATTCTAAGGGAAAATAAGTTTTCATACCCCATCATTGTTTTTGTTTTAAGCATAAACTCAGTTAATTTTGTTGGATTTCTCAGAAGAAAAAAAAAGGAGTTAAATTTGTAGTAAATGAATCTTAATTTAATGATGTTTAGAAATTTGTACTGGAAAACAACACACGAATACACAATTTATTATCATTATTATTAATTTATTTTAATATTTTTTGTAAAGCATTTAACGCCATGACTATGAATTTGAGACTTTCTGCTCTGATTTAAGACATTTATAAGGCCTTAATTTGTAGAAGGGAGAATTAAGACTTTTTAAGGCTTTTTTAAGACCCACTGAAACCCTGTTATACTTGTTAACAAAAAATCCACCAGTTTTGGAGTAACATATAAAAGTATTTCATATGTTACTCCTTGAGTAATTACCCCTTGAGTAATCTAAGGAAATATGTTATGTTATGTTATGTTATGTTATGTTATGTTATGTTATGTTATGTTATGTTATATTAAATATGTCCATTTTACAGCATGTATTCTGTAATCTGTAGTGGAATACATTTTAAACTCAAAGTGTTGTGAAACTACAGTCTTATTTTCTGTACTGCATCTTTTCATCACCATCAAAATTGTTAAAACATTACATGAGAACTATGTGATATTTTATGAAATGTCTCAAGATAATCCCAACTCGGTTTTGAGATTAAATTAATTGTGCCAAAATTCAAAATGGCTTTCTTTCTTGACCAGTGGCCAGTTAAACATTTTTAGCTTAAGGTAAATCCATGAAAGTATCGAATATACTGCTGGAGGCACTAGAGAGGTGAAGAGGCACTTTAATCACTGTGCCAAATTGTACAACTTTTCACAGTTCTAGTCTCTATTTGTGCTTGGTCCCGATTGATCGCTATAAATGATGAAGACACTTACATTGCTGATGACAGCCAGGTAGGAGATGAACTTTAGGATTATCAGCCAGATGCCAATGTCTTGTGCTCTTTCCACAACGGGCCTGCGGTACTCACACACAAACTTCTGGGCATCGAGACGCACCTCCACCCAGTTATTTATCAAGGCAAACAATGGAGCCAAGGGACAGGCTGCTACAAAGATCGTGATGAAGCCAAACTGCAAAACTGACAAGATAAAGAGTTTCAAAATCAGCCTTTGATCTGAGCTGAACGGCAATGGCATTGAATTTGAAAGCCACCAAAATTGTAGCTTAAAAAAAATTATATATATATATATATATATATATATATATACAGTTGTGCTCATAAATTTACATGCCCCTTGCAGAATATGCAAAATAATGTTAAAAATTTTAACAAAATAAGACGGATCATGAAAATTGCATGTTATTTTTTATTTAATACTGTCCTGAATAAGCTATTCATGGGTCCCTCATTGGTCCTGAGCAGTTCTTCAGAAAAATCCTGCAGCTCCAACACATTCTTTGGTTTTCCAAGATTTTCTGCATATTTGAGGCCTTTCCAACAGTGATTGTATGATTTTGAGATCCATCTTTTCAGATGGAGGACAATTGGGGGACTCATACATAACTATTATATAAGGTGGAAACATTTACTGATGCTCAAGAAGGCAACACAATGCATTAAGAGCTGGGGTGTGTAAACTTTTTGAATTGGATGATTAGGGTAAATTGTACTTATTTTGTCTTCTGGGAAACATTTAAGTATTAATGTAGATTCTTAAGTGCAGTACCAAATAGAAAAAAATATGATCTTTAAACAAAATAAGAAAAATTTACACATCATCATTCTGTTCAAAAGTTTACACCCTCTGGCTCTTAATGCATTGTGTTGCCTTCTTGAGTAAATGTTTCCACCTTTCGTAATAGCTGTGTATGAGTCCCTCAATTGCCCTCAGTGTGAAAAGATGGATCTCAAAATAATACAGTCACTGCTGGAAAGGGTTCAAATATGCAGAAGATGCTGGAAAACCAGTTGAACTGCTCAGGATCAACAAGGGACTCGTGAACAACTATCACAACACAGAAAATTGTGGATCATCCAGGAAACAACACAGATTATTAATATTCAAGGGTATGTAAACTTTTGAGCGGGGTCATTTTTTTATGAATTTAGTTATTATTTTGTCTTGTGGAGCATATATAAACATCTGTTATGTGAAATAGCTTATTCAGGAGAGTAATAAATAACTATAACATGCAATTTTCATGATCCATCTTATTTAGTTAAAATTATTAACATATTTGTATATTCTTCAAGGAGTATGAAATCTTGTGAGCACAACTGTGTGTGTATATATATATATATATAAAATCATGTGACACTGAAAACTGCAGTAATGATGCTGAAAAATCAGCTTTGCAGCACAGGAATAAATTACATTTTAAAATATATCCAAATAGAAAACTGCTATTTTAACATATATAATATAATAACATTATTATTTGTATGTACATACAAATTTGTACATCTAAAATTCAGTCTAAATAAGATACAAGATACATAAGGACTCACCCATTTCCAGATACTCATCGAACAGCCCCTCACACACCAGCAGCTGATAGTTTGCTTCCCATGGGCTGAGCTCTGACTTGCTGTCTGGTTCATCTATCACCTCCTGACTGGGAGCTGGCTTCAGCTTCCTCCTGTGCCACCACGTCTTTAATTTACTGTTTGAAAGAGAGGGGTAAATCTTGGCCCTCATTCTATATAACGAGTAGACAAGCTCTTAAAGAAGATGCATTGAACATAAAGACCTACGGCAAGACAAATTCCTGGATGTTGCTGATGACCTGTTTGCCTACCATGATGACTAACAGCTCTTGAGCTAGTTCAATGAGACATCCCGAGGCACCACACTGCATAAAACAAGGACAGAACCAAGTTATTAAGAGTTATTTATATTCCAGAATCTGCATATTTTGTCACATTTTATGATTGTGGGGAAAATATTGCAAAATTGCGTATTTAGATATGGCTGACAGTGTACATTGTGTTTTATTCCAACATGTGAAAAGGTAGAAGTGTGGCTTTCCAACCATGTAAACACTTACATCCTCATTTCGGATTCCTAGGAGTGTGTTATAGTTTCCAGGGTATCCAACAAACCTGTAGAACAGATCAAATATTAGAATATTGAATCTTCATACATATTCATTTATTCATACTTCATAGCTACCCACCTGCCCTTGAAAAACGCAATATAAACAGGAGATGAGTAGAAGTTGACAAACTGGAAGATGAAGACCTTGAGGATGTACGCGTCCTCATATTTGGTCTGGGTGCGGTGCATTTCTAATAGAAGGAAGTGGATAATACTTTGTTGTTGTGTAAAGAAATACCTAAATAATATGTATAAATATGAAATAGCTTACCCCATCGTGTCAGAATTTGGGCCAGGTAAGTGTAGAGCTTTGACAACATCAGAATAACCAGCAAATTTAGCATAGAACCAGTAAGGCTAGCTATCCTTCCAGCCTATGGGGTGAAAAAGCTCTCTTAGTAAGCAAACTATTATGTAAAAATTGTGCTGGAATATCTGATCTAATCAAATTATTTTACATCAACTTTAAGTGTTAGCAAATAGCGACAATTTTTCAATCATACTAGGTGAATTCTAGCTAGTCCAAGCTAGTTGGCTAATCTGGCTAATTTTGAATGAGAAACAAAGAGAAGAGCGGAGCTGTCAACTGATCATCACCTGGTGGTGAATACGATAAGATAGCGGGGGGAGGCTGCTGGACAGACATGGGTTTCCCTGGCAGCATAGCCTTGTACGGGAGTAAGAACAAGCTACAACTCCCCTTCAGTAGCCTGGTGGAGTTCATAGTTTCCCGAGCGAGAGAGGTGATGTACAGAGAATCCACTGACACCAAAACTTCTTCAGCTTGTATAGAGGTGAGGACGGGTAGGAAGTGGAGGGCCTAGGAGGCAGTGAACCGGCAACAGTGGCATTAGGACATGCAAGGCTTTGCTGTAACCATAAACCTTGATATGACAAGGCCCGGGGAAAGGACAGGCCCAAGAAGAAATCCAAGCAGTGGTGGAGGAAAGACACATCGGCAGGATGGTGGGGATGCGAAAACAAAGGGCATGGACTCAATGGGAACAGGTAATGGATCGAAAGATTGTGTGGGCTGAGTTGTGGAAAGTGAAGCCACACCTGATCCAGTTCCTTATCCAATCAGTCTACGATGTCCTCCCCAGCCCAACTAACCTCATCTCCTGGGGCCTGAAAGACACCCCCTGCATGCTTACTATGGCAAAAAGAAAGATCCCTGGAACACATATTATGCTGCTGCCCTAAAGCCCTGGGAGAGAGATGTTATTGGTTGCACCACGGCTAGTACTAAGGGTCATTGCAGGAACCCTCAGCACAGGGATCTCTCTCAGCAAGCACCAGCAGCCAGCACAGTGCTCAATCACATTTGTCAAGGCTGGAGAGAAACCACAATGGAGCAGGAACTCGGCGGGGGGACTTCTGGCAACAGCTCCAGACTGGCAGATAAAGGATTACCTGGCAAGGCAGCTCAAATTCCCAGAAACCATTGCCACAACCACGCTTAGGCCTGACATGGTCTTCTTTTCAGAAGCATCAAGGCAGGTGGTTCTACTGGAATTGACTGTGGCCTGGGAAGACCGGATGGAAGAGGCATTTGAACGAAAGAGGACCAAGTATGAGAAGTTGGCAGGTGAATGGCATAGCAGAAGATGGAATACCCGCTGCCTTCCTATCGAGGTTGGCTGCCGAAGGTTTGCCGGCCAGTCGCTCTGCAGGGCCCTCAAGCTCTTGGGAATCAAAAGTGGCAATCCGTGGACCACACAAGCTACAAGTGTACAGGGGTGTATGATGTTGAAAGACCCGAAACACCTGATGACCCCAGGTTACATCACTGATGATGGCGTCTAGAGTGCACCTGTAAGATGCGTGTCAAAATCTAACAAACTTAAGTCCACTTTTAAAAATGCACTTTATAATAATAATGTCAACTTTAATATCAAAATACTTTTTAATTCATTTGTTCACATATTGTACAAATATTTTGTCATTCATTAAAGAAATACACTTATTTTGATGTGTTGATTAACATGCTAAAGCACATGTAAAGTACTTATTATACTTATACTTATTATAATTTTAATTGTAGTGTGTTATTTGATATGACATTTAAAGTTAATACATTTTAAATGTACTAAATTGCAGCTTCTTTAGTATAAATTTGTAATTCAAATGTATTTAAACACGGCACACAAGTTTCAATGGCAATGATGTTAAAGTATATTTTAGTTCAATATACTTTCACCATATTTTAATAAAAGTAATTGTGAATTTATATATGAAGATGTACTTACAGTAAGTCCTACTTACGCAAGTTAAAAAAAAGCACTTTGAAGTCCAGTTTTTCATTTTTAAAAAAGTGTGAAAGTGACGTGACATGTGGCCAAGTATGGTAACCCATACTCGGAATTAGTGCTCTGTATTTAACCCATCCTAATTGCACACACACAGGAGTGAACACACACACACACCGTGAACACACACCCGGAGCAGTGGGCAACCATTTATGCTGCGGCGCCTGGGGAGCAGTTGGGGGTTCGGTGCCTTGCTCAAGGGCACTTCAGTCGTGGTATTGAAGGTGGAAGAGAGCGCTGTACATTCACTCCCCCCACCTACAATCCCTGCCAGACCTGAGACTCAAACTCGCAACCTTTGGGTTATGAGTCCAACTCTCTAAACATTAGGCCACGACTTCTTTATTAAGTATATTGTTTTCATAATGAGTCCTCTTATTAAATGTGTACTTCTTTTTCACAAGGCTCTTCAAGTTACTTTGAATAGAAGTGTTAGCTAATGTAAATGCCCATATAAATGTATATGCAAATGATCTAAATTATGTAATCTAAAAGATGTCTGAGCAACAGTCACTTCATAACCTTTAGTCACTATGTACATAATTTCAGGTATCAAAAGAAATGGAACGAAACTTACTGAAAATATGAAGAAGGCATTCTGCGATCTGTAGATAATGATGCTTAGGATGGTCCGATACAGGATAATGGCTATTAGGAATATCAAAACAATGGCAATCTGTAAGCACAAAGAATAAATTTGAATCATGATGATAATGATTTTGAATTTTTGGGATGACTGAAGATTTCTTAACAGTTGTGAGATGGAAATCCATTGACTAACCATTAGAATGACAACCATGTTACCAGTTAGAGTACGACTCAGTCGTTGAGTCTCTGGGAAATAGGGCTCTTCTGCCCCAGTGACAGGATTACGAACTGTCATGGGCGCCAGTGCTGTGAATTCTGGTCTTGGCCTCTCCTAACGTCAGAATGAAAATATTATGGAAAGCAAAAGAGGTAAAGTATTGGCGAGTTTGAGGACTAGTAAATATTAAAGGTTAAGACACTCTGTAACTAATTTAATCACCTCTATTTCTTCAAATTCAGAGCAGTCCCATCGGTGGGAGAGTATGGAGCTTGTGCGTTTCCAGTACTCCAGGAAGGTGACGGCCCACAGAGACATGAATATACTGAAGAACACAGTTCCTCCGTTGTCAAATAGCAAGCCTGCCTATCGCAAATTTATGAACAAGTATTTTAAGAACAAAATGTTATAGCTAGTTCACAGAAAAAGTCATTTTTAGCTTATTAAAAATGCTATACATAATTTGATAACTTCTAGGAATGTCACCTTATAAGTATAGCAGATGCTGGAGAGGTTCCAGTAGCTGCAGATGTTGCATAGCGGACACATGACAAAGGCGTCTCCACTGGTGCACAGCTCTTCTCTGTGGGGTCAAGGGTCAGGATCAGTGCTAGGTCATCGACATTATTAATGTTATTAACAATTCTGTGATAATACTTACGCTGCCACATCAGTTACCATCAGCCAGATACCAAACAGAAATATTATAAAGCCTACTACTGCTGCTGGTAATAACCAGCCTGTGTAGAAACCTACAGACAAGAGAAATAAGGACAGAAAGTTAGCCATAGCCTGTTATGATGAAAACTGTAGAGTGTTTTAGTTAACAAAATTTGTTACATTTTTACTTTACTATTTTTTATTTTATGTTTTATTTTATATTTTATTTAATTTTGTCTTATTATTAATCCTTCCTATTTTTAGCATTAATACTAACACTTTGCATCAACTAACATGAACTAATAATGAGCAACACATTTGTTACAGCAGTTATTCATCTTTGTTAATGTTAATAAGAGTTAATGAAAACACAACTGTTCATTGTTGTTTCATGATAGCTCAAATCCATTAAATAATATTAACAGATAGAACTTTTTTATTTTAATTATGTATTAGTAATGTTGAAATGAACATTTATTAAGAATAAAAAAATGCTTAAGACGTATTTCATCCTTAGTTCAATATAACTAATGTAGTTAACTAATGGAACACTATTATAAAATCTACTTATGATAAACTATGTATTATAACAAGAAATAAATACAGAAGTTAACATTTGAAGCGGATCAAAAAAGTTGTCCTAAGACAAGAACGGGTTTTGTTTTGGTTTTAGGACAACTTTGATGAAAGGTTTTGATCCACTTCAAATGTTGACTGCTGTAATAGTAATAATAGCAGTAATAATATTAGTAATAATAGCAGATAAAAACATTGTAAAATAATATAATAACAAAAAAATATATAATACAGTCTAAAAAAATGCTGGGTTAAATATGCAACCCAGCGCTGGGTAAAATATGGACAAACCCAGCTATTGAGTTATTTTGACGCAGCGGTTGGGTGAAATGTTTAACCCAACCCAACCCAACAACCCGACAGTTGTGGCACCAATGGCCTCGTGGTTAGTGCATCAACATACAGCGCAGCTGCGCTCATGGCAACCCGAGTTTGATTCCCGTCTCAAGGTTCTTTGCTGATCCTGCTCCCCTCTCTCCACACAATGCTTTCCTGTCGTCACTCTACTGTCTTATCTAAATAAAAAAAATTAAAAGCTCAAAAAATAACTTTAAAAAAACACCCTGTTGCTGGATTTGTCCATTTAACCCAGCATTTTTTAGAGTGTAGGTACAAGATAAAACGTTTACATTTGTTTATGTCTTGGTGAATGTAGGTCCTGTCATACCCAACCATGCAAAGTAGAGTGCTATCTTCTCGCCAAAGTATTCACGAATGTGATCCAGAGGTTGGTACTTCCTCCAGCAAGCCCAACGAGCCCAGTAGTGATGCAGGATCTGTCTCATGTTGAGAGACTGTGGATCTACAGGAGTCTTCGGCATCTCAAATGGACCCTAATGAAAAGAACACAAATCATCAGCTGTTCAAAATCAACATGAAATAGTGCTTGCATAGATTATGGAAAGATTGTAAACACAACGTTTTTTTTTTGTGAAATAAGGCAGAACATGCATTAAGAATGAAAGAACATGCATAAAGAGAGGTCAGTTTGATTTCATGCTGGCTTTAATTACTGTAAACAAAGAGAGAAACAAGCGTAATTGGTGTGTTTGTTAAGGTAATGTTCAGACATTATGTAGAAAACTCTTATAGTACCTCATGTAAAGGAAAAGCAGCCGTGAGAACATGCTCACTAACCAGCCTGCCAATGCCAACCTCCCCTCTCTTCAACGATCCATATGGAGTCCTGGCTAATATCTCATACAGCTTTACAACAAGGAAGTTCCAGAAAACAGACAGATCAGTGTGAACAGCTTAACAGAGAAAGAAAAATAATTGTGTCCATTGTACAGATATTAAAACTGCACTAAGCATTTTTTTGTACATGTAAAAAAATGAATAGTGCTTTTTTTTTCATGTCAGTGCCTACAAAGCTGATCTGTGCTATGCATCATGGTTGTCCTTGCAGAAAATCTGTGAAATACTACCAATGTGTGAAATAAATGAATCATGGGTGACAAATATGCAAATATGCTTGGGAATGTTTCTACAGTGGATTTGGTAGTGCTAACTTCGCAGCAATGCTGCATCCACAGCAACAGTATAAAGCTCAAGACTTGTCGTATCACTTAGCAAAAGAAAAAAATTCTTAGTGCGCCTCAAATTTCAGGGGAAAAAATCCTCAAAACTCACTATCTGGTGCCTCTGGGTGGTCTTGAAAAAAGTATCCTTGTCTTCATGACCAAGAAACCTAAAAGCAGAGTTAAACAAGATAATGTATTCTATTAAACACTCTCTTTGCACACTCTTTATAACAGTGTATATGCATGCAAAAGCTTGATTCGAAATGCACAGTAAAAATATTCAGTTCACAAGTGATATTTACACAAGAGACTCTTCACAAAACAATTACACTAACTTTTTGAAAAAAAAAAAAAAAAAATCCTTTATAAGGGCAAACTTGCTGGTTGTGTTGAAAATGGCACTACATTATATTAGTCATATTTTAACCAATAATATTACTTTTTATTTAACCAAAAAAAACAAACAAAAAAACTTTTGTGTGTGTGAGTAAATATATGGGTCACTTGACACAGCAAGCACTTTGCATAAGTGTGTGTTGGGAGTGTGTGGTGTGTTTGTCTTTAAGGAGGTGCTGACTCTCTGCAAACACTAAAGTGTATGAACTGCATGTTACATGACAGTCTCAGATCCTCTTTATGCACGCAGGGTTTGGATACATGTTGTACTGTTTTTAAGCACACTTCCTTTGTTCACAAAACACCAGCTTGTTAAATTGTGTTGAGGTGCATATTCTTATACTCTAGGGCTGTCAATAGTTTCCCTCCACATATTTTTATGCAAATTTTGGGGTACTGCATAAAAAAACATTGGACTGAAATGCAAGAAGTGCTTAAAATCTTAGAATACATTTGAGGTGGATTTTTTTTTTTTTAAGGAAACATGCACATAAATTACGATGGGATCACATTCACTTGGAAACATGTTTCCTGAATAAATTCCTGGATTGTGTAAGAAGAAAAATTCACATGCTTCCTCTGTTGCAGCATATTTTCATTATTTTATTACTGATACTTTGCAGCAGTTTCCCAGGAAGTGAGGAAGTGAAGATTTTGCTCTCTTAAACACGTAAGGTTTAAAAATGGGAATGTAAATGGTGATTATAGCTAATTATTTATGCAATATTCCAATTTTTCCCAAGTTTAATTTGGAAACTTTGGATGGAAATTTGACTAATGTTAATTTAAAGCCCAGTAAAACCCTAAAAGAGAAAGATGTTGTCCTTTTTTTTTTTTTTTTTTTTTGGATCAGAACCTCTCTAGTTTATTGCTGCGGAACTGGCAGGTGTAGTAGTCCGGTGGAAGGTTGGGAACATCTTGTGCCATTATGTTTGGGATGTGCAGTTTTTCTAGGATCTTCTCAGACCAGTTTGATATTGGAGTTGTCACAACCTGAAAACACCCAACAGAGGAGGACAGTGAGATATACTGAGTATATAATTTACTTTGTGATATAAAAGATCAGGCATGATTTACCTGTAACGGCACTCGAAGACTGATCTCCTCAGCATAATAACACAGAACATTCCAGGGCGCGCTCAGAAGGACGTAAGTAGTCTTTGTTTTTCCCTGCACAACCTCTTTCTGAGACACATTCACAGCAAGAGAAAAGCGTTACATTAGAACAGTGGCTCTCAACTGCAGAGTTTACCTCCAGCTGTGTCCTTTCAGACAGTTTGGCTCGGGGCACCTAAAAAGATCTGATTTTGTTTTTTTAAAAGGGCACTTAAGTGCCGATGCTTCTTTAAATATGTAAATATATATTTTAAGATAATATTCAGAAAACTCAAAGCGGTAATTTCTACATTTAGTTAATTTTACATAGACTACATTTACATGCATAAATATTCATCAGAATGTATTGAGATTAGGATTGAGTAGTATTAATTAGTAATAATCTTAAATTTGTTTTAGTTGTTAATAACTGAACATACTGTGTTACTAATAGCAACATCTTGAATATCCCAGAAAATAATACTGTAAACTTACAACAGCCATGTATACAGGAATATTCCAATATCTGGCCTTGTGAAGAAGAAGTGCACTTAAACGTATTGAATGTGCACTTTTAGTTGTACTGTACTTCAAATCTTATATATATATATATATATATATATATACTGTATATATATATACTGTATGTATGTATATATATATTCTTTTTAACTGCAGATAACATTAATTAAATAAATTGACTTCATGACAGTTTCTTAACACACTTAAGTACACCTTTAAAAAGTGCACATTGTAATAAAATTAAAATTTTGACATTAAAGTACATTTTAAATCATGACGACATCTTTTGTCATGCTTTAAAGAAGTACATTGATTTTCACGTGTTGACTAGTATATTAAAGCACATGTAAAGTACTTTTAGTAATTTTGACTGTAGTGTGTTATTTGATATTACATTATTAAAGGTAATATATTTTAAAAGTACTAAAATCATCTTCTTCAAATGTGTAATAACAAATATATTTAAATACATACCATACAAGTTTCAACAGAAAGTAAAGTATATTTTAGTTTACCATTAATGTTTGTCAGGTCATTCAGCATACACTTTAACCATACCATAAGACAGAAGAAATTATGAAATCATTACATATAAAGATGGACCTGAGTCTGACTTCAGCACTAAAGTTCAACTATTTGCATTTAATATAAATGTAAAGTATGACACATTTTCAATTAATTGTAAATAACTTGCAATTAAGTTTCTAAACACCGTTCATTCAGTTTGTGCTTAATTATATGCTTTTAAAATATGCATATATTATATTCTTTTTAAAGTATGCTAAATGTACTTCTTTTTTACAAGGCTGCACATAGTACAGATTGTATTTGGACTACGGCTGCAACCCAAATATGGGAATTAAACAGAATTTGATATCCATGAAAATGTAGTAAAAGTTACATACCATCTCCTGATGAAGGCCAGCGGTCTGGAGTCTGGAAAGAAACTCGGTCCTCCACTTCCTGTGAGTGTCACGCGAGGAACCAGACGATACTTCATCTGATTCTGCCGACTTCAGGGGGTTCACAGATTCCTCCCAAACCAAGACAAAATCTGACGACACATTCACAACGATGTCTTCATATTTATCAAATGCATTCACTTTTTATGTAATATCAATTTATCAAACATTGATAGTTTGGTATACAGATGAATCTCATACAGGAAATATTGTTAGTAGAGAAAAAAATCCCTAAAAGACCTTTTTTGACCAATCCTTTCTCAAAATGACAAAATTAAGATTTCAGAATTCTGTGTTTAAGCAAATCTCATTTTTTAATAGACACAGACGTCTCTTTGTTGATGTGCTGGTCTCTGGTCCCAGTACTCACCGATCCGGGTGACCCCGTCACTGAACACGTTCATGTTTTCCTGAGCTGCTGCACACGTCTGTGAATAACGTGCAGACATCTCCATTATCAATACGCACAAGAACTGACATTCATGCGTACAAGAAAATCTTTACAAGAAAATTCTGTGAAAAGCCTGAAATGCATGTCTTATCAGGGCTATTAGGGTGGAGCGGTGGAGGGTGAGAAATGTGAGGAAATTTGGCATGTTTGTCTTGCATTGTTAACTGCTAATTAGCTTCCTCTCTTTGTGACCACTGATGATTTTTGTAAACAACTTGCACTTACTTTACTAAACACACACACAGGCAGTTGTGTACCTTCATGCTCCCGTAGGTTTGTTCAGGATGGTCCGAGAGGGTGATAAGCGTGGTGCTGTCCTCCACTAAATTCTTCTTCCTTTTCATCTTTAGCCCAAAACAGCCGGTTTACCTCTGTGTTTTCTGACCGCCAATCCAAGAATCTTCTGCCCCTCTTTAAAACATAGTGCATGGTGATTCAGTTATTATTTTGTAATAAAGAACCAAAAACACAAAATCTGGCATTGGTCAAAAGTTTAAAATAATCAAATTTTTTCCAGTGTTTTAGAAAGAAGTCTCTTCTGCTGCATTTATGTGATTAAAAAAAAAAAAAATTTGATACTTTCTATGTGAATATATTATAAAATGGCATTTGTTGCTGTGATGTAAAGCTGAATTTTCAGCATCATTACTCCAGTGTCACATGATCCTTCAGAAATCAGTCTAATATGCTGATCTGCTACTTATTATGAGCCTAGTTTCTCCCAAGGTTTTTTTTATCCATTCTGTCACAGATGGAGCTTTGGTTCCTTGCCGCTGTCGCCTCTGGCTTGCTACGTTGGGGACACTTAATTTCCAGCGATATCGTCGACTTGATTGCACAGATATTAATTAAACTGAACTGAGCTGGACGAGGACATCACTGAATTCACAGAGCCGATGGGGCATCTTATATCTCAACAACACCCTCTGTATACCTCTGTGTGTGTCTATTTAGTATAAGCTTACATCTTATATTATTCAGTTTGTGTTTGTGTGTATATCCTGTTGCACTTACCTCTCTTTTATTATGTGTGCAATATCATGCAGCACTTTCTGCTTACTGTGCAATATTTCTTTGCAATATCTGACTGTTCGTTGTCCTGTTACTGTTTGATTTCTTATTAAATTAGATGTTTAGCTTGCACTAAATTATGTGTGATTGCACTGTACGGATTGCTCTAATTTCGCTGTACTTTTAGTATAGTGACAATAAAGAATCTTGAATCTTTAACTGAGTGTTTACTGTTGTCCTTTTGCATTATTGATTCACTATTTTCCTGTTTGATACCGTAAAGCCGCTTTGACAGAATCTGTACTGTTAAAAGCGCTATATAAATAAAGATGACTTGACTTGACTTGATATGCTATGTTGAAAACAGTTGTGCTGATGAATAATTTTTGTAGAAACCATGAAAGAAACCCTTTTTTTTCATGATTCTTTGATGAATAGAAAGTTCAAAAGAACAGCATTATCTGAAATAGAAATCTTTTGTAACATTATAAACGTTTTACTGTCCCCTTTTAACATCACTGCTGAATAAAAATACTAATAGGATATCTTCTTTATCAGCATGTTAGAATGATTTCTGAAGGATCATGTGACACTGAAGACTGGAGTAATGATGTTGAAAATTCAGTTTTGCGTCACAGAAATAAATGACATTTTACAAAGCATTCACATACAAAACAGTTATTTTACATTGAAATTATATTTCACAATATTACTGTTTTTACTGTATTTTTGATCAAATAAATGCAGCCTTGGTGAGCAGAAGAGACTTTTGACTGGCGTTTTAAATACTGTAAGCATCAATCTATTTCAGTATAGTTTTGAGGAATGTAAATGGTCTTGGGTCAAATAGAACATGAGGATCAAATAGTTCTCACAATAAATGTGTACATGAATCTGAACATCATTTTGCAGATAAAGTGAGATGACTAATTAATGAAAACATAAGAGGAAACACTGTGCATAAAATGACCCAATAAAAGATGTGCACTATGTACTTAGAAAAGCTCCCTAAAGAGCCTGGAGTCCCTGAGAGAACCATCAAACACACAACAACAGTACAAACACAAACACATAAAACACTCATATATTCCATATAACTGGAAGAACTTGAATTACAAAATCTATGAGTGTTACTGCATTTCAACAATATATCAAATCACATGGCATTAAACACATAAACACTTTGAGACATTTTCTGTGTCATTACAGCAATGTTGAGTCTGATGTGTAAATCAGATGTAGTACAGAACAGTGGTAGAGGATGTAAGTGAAGGGGTCAGTGAGTGCAGCGCTCACCAATTAAACAGTCTGAGGGGCAAATCTGGGTCAGGTGTCACACTAATGCATGTTTTAACATATTACATAATTTCATTATTTCAGGCAGTTGATCCTGCCTGAGTAATGTTCAAAACTAAATAGATTTTATCACTAAATGGATTGTATAGTAAGAGATGTTATAAAGAATGTAATATATAATATTTATATAATTATATATATATATATATATATATATATATATATAAAACTAAAATTAAAAATGCTGCTTTGTCAACTAATCGTATTACTATTATTCATTGTACATCACAAAAGTTTGTTATAACATCTCTTTTAATTGTTTAGAACATAAAACTTGGTTTAAATCAGGATGTCAATTATATCAATGTCATTTTTGAACACCATTGTGTTTTGGAATCAATGCTTAGAAAAAATAAAAATAAAATAAAAGTTTCTCAATTACAGTGCTCTACCACAACACATGATGTGTAGGCAAACTACGTGCCAGATGTGTGTGACTTCACACTGGTCTGTGGGATTCGAACCCTAAGTTTAAGTCAAACAGGAGGAAAGCTCTGTACGCTTTCCCAATATTTGTATTTATTCATCATTCACTTTGATCAAAGCTACTTAAAATAATATAAAGAATCAGGTGCTTATATAACTCAGATACAAACTGTGAATGTTGGCTTGACAAAACCTTGTCAGAAAGTTTAAAAACCTTTCAAGTTTGAGGATTATATAAGCTCCACTACATAAAAAACTAAGTCAGATCAGTTAGAAAAGATGAAGGAATTATCACCAGAAATGCACAATGTAAGCATATGAGATTTGGGAATTTTCTGCGACAGGATACTTTTAGTGAATGACGCTTGAGTTACAGTTCAAAATGTTGATGTCAGTTTATGAAACAGCACGCTTCCTTTCTCAAGAAAGCTTTGTCAGTGCAGTGTAAACATTATTTCAATTAATAAAAAAAATCACATCAATTCATGCCTAAAGAAGCATGCTCTCAAGACTCCAACTTCCTGTCAACTATGTCTAACAGTTGTTTTCTGGGTTATTTGGCATCTCATCTTTCTCTCGGCTCACCTGTAGTTTCCTTCCTGAGTCTCTCTCTCTCCTCCTCTCTGCATCGGTTGACCGTTGCTGCTCCAGTCCTCCTCAGCTCAAAGATGGTGACAAAACCTTTCCCAAAAGATTTCAAGTGGCTCCTTCCAAGACTCCAGAGCAGATGCAGGAATAGAGTGCAAGTGAAGAGGAAAAGGAGGGGTAGAGTCTGCTCATGTTTGCTGTTAAGGAGGAGTTTCTCTGAACTTCAGCTACACATTTGCAAATATGGACACACAGACACACACTGAAACCAAACAGTAATCTTATCAGATGAAGAGATCTGCTTTAGTTGTCAGAGTTAGTTTTAGTTCTCTAGCGTTATTTCTAGGGCCGATTTAACGCATTCATTTGGTGCGATTATATGGAATAAAATTAAAGTGTTGAAATAACTCAACACTTCGAATCTGTAAATAATTTCATTGGCTATTTATGCAGTTACTAACAGACATGATGCAGGATGACGACTGACTGTGTGAAGTAGCAGTTTGTACCCCTAAAACTCCACATATGAGAGAAAAAATTTGTTTAACTTGTGTATATAATTTGATACAGTGTAGCAATATCAAACAAGCAAAAGTGCTGTTTTTCCCGAACATTTGCAAGATTGCGAAAGATCAAAAAAAAAAAAAAAAAATTATTAAGGGAATAACCTATTTTGTTGAATTTTAGTCACAGTATTTGTCTGTTTTTGCTCAATTTCGCCACAGCACAACTGTTTAGCTTTTCGAGCAATTAGACGTTTCGTTAATGCATGAATTCATGAATTGAGTGAACCAATGATTCAGTGAGTCATTTATAAAGACAGTCACTTGCTGCATTTCTGAATGAATCAGCTATTTGAACGAATCAGTTGAATGAATGACTGAATGGCTCACTCATTATGACAGTGACTTGTCGCCACCTACTGGTTCTTTTAGACACTATCATTATTTATGCAGTGTTGAATCAAAATATTTATTTCTAAATTTACTTACTTAAATCTAATTAACTGACACAGCATAATAAAATGTTTTGCAGTTAAAATCAAATGAATTAAATTGTGTTAATAGTATAAATGTATGTGGATCTAAAATGAAACAGGTAGTTTATTTAATGAGAGACCTTTGGAATGTAATATTATTTTGTCGTGTTTAGCATGAGGTCTAGACAACACTAAGGGCACAAAGCAACAAAATCTGACTAAACACTATAAAGAAGCTTAGATGAATATGATTATTATTACATAGTGCTTTGCTAGTTATCATAAAATTAAAGTTTTTCATGCCGATTCTAATACTCCAGTGACAGACTGACCGAGAGAAGGCAAAGAAAAAGTAGATGTGTAGAATAAATCTCACATATTTTAATATAATTTCAACATTAATAAGAGCAAAACCATCAATATATAAAAACATTTATGGACATGGAGATGAAAAACTAAAGGTCAGGAGACATCTTACACCTTCTTAGCTTAGATTAGGTTTTCATCCTAAATATTTCTGGTTTAAAAGGGAGAAACAGGTAAAGCAGTTAACCGTTAAGGCAGATAAAAGGAATTAATCCTGATATAATTCCTGTAATATTTCATTTTGATTAAAATTATTAATTGCGATTAATCGCATCCAAAATAAAAGTTGTTGTTTGTGTGTGTGTTTTGTATATGTTATGTATATTTTAATACACACACATGCATGTATATTTAAGAAACATTTAGTTTATATATGAAATATATTTATATATAATATAAATATGAATATAAATACGTAAATATTTCATTCAAAATATATACTCTGTGTATGTATTTATATATACATAATACTGTAAATATACACAGCACACTCACATATATTATGCAAACAAAAACTTTTATTTTGGATGCAATTAATTGCTATTAATTATTTGACAGCACTAATTTAAAAATGTGGCATCACCTTATTAAATACATTTGCATGAATCAAAAGTGAAACAGACCTGACCCCACAGATACCAGATATGATTCAACAACTTAGTGGTGGATTATTTACAATTCAGTTTTTAAATTGTTGATAAAATATTTGTTAATACTTTTTGCATATTAAATATAACATGCTTCTTGGCCTCTAACTTAAAACAAAAATAACACCATTTAAAAGCAATATCTAACATTTGAGTTCATTATGACCAAAATAAGGCCTTTGAAAGATGCAACTGCTAATGTCGAAGAACAGGTAATATAAAATGATTAATATTACAGGTATTTTATTTTAATTAAAAATGTAATAAAAATAATTATATATATTTTTAAATTATTTTATTTAAAATTTTGCAAATCATTGCAAAAACATTATGAAAAGTCACTTTCAAAACAAGACAATCAAAACAAAATTATCACACTCTCAGAAAAAAAGGGTACAAAGCTGTCAATGTGGTACTGTGGCTGTAGCATAAGGTGAAAAAGCTACAAAAGCTGAAACATCTTTGTACATTATCCCTAAATGGTACATATTAGTACCTTAAAGGTGCATAATAGTACTGTAAAAGTACATATTTGTACTTTAAAAATACTTACTGTATTAGTACCTTATGAAATGGTACCACCCAGTGACAGTTACGCACCTTTTTTTTTTAATGAGAG
The DNA here is from genome assembly GCF_012432095.1 of Onychostoma macrolepis. Lineage (NCBI taxonomy): Eukaryota > Metazoa > Chordata > Actinopteri > Cypriniformes > Cyprinidae > Onychostoma > Onychostoma macrolepis. The sequence goes on from NC_081169.1 coordinate 3,813,624, forward strand.
TGCACTTTTTCCTCCATTACCTCCATCAGTTACACCATATATATTTCAGCGGTAACAAAGTGAATATTTTGAAAATAAATCAATTGAAACAGTCCTTTTTATAATATAGATCCTTTATTTCATGTTCATTGACAGTTCTCTAGGTGGAATGTTGCACTACACGCCGGGCAGAGCATTTTCCCCTGTCAACTAATATTTCAGGGAATGTCGTCTGATTAAAAAAAAAAAAGAGAGAGAAAAAAAAAAGAAAAAAAAACAGAAAAGAAAAGACAGACAACTCTAAGACAGTGTAACCTCTCAAACATCAATGCCAGCAGTACAAAAGAGAGATGATAAACTACAGTCGAGTAAATGGTGAATGTACACTCTATAAATTAAATAAGGCAACATTTTCATAAAGATGGGGTGTTTCAGTATTTAACGGTGAGAAGGTGGACGGTATCACCCTGTACCGTCCCATAATTCTGAACGGAATGCGGTGTGTGGCACATTTAATGACATTCTGGAAAATCAGGATTCACATCTACCATTTCTTTAAGTTGAGCTTCTCTGAAACACTGATAGTGAAGTGTGAATGTCGGAATATGATAGATACCTCCATTCCACTCAAGCCAAAGCGTAATAAATGGCTTTCATCCAGCAAAAACATTTAGATAATCAGTCAAAAAACTCTTTCAGGTCTCAAAAGGGAATTCTGAATTGGCAATTTGCTATTTGAGACTCAAGTCGCAAATAAAGCAGGTATACAACACACTTAAATGGTATTTACTGGCTATTTAAAGGCTTTAAAACATTTCAAGTTTACGTTTGTTCTTTGAACTTGAAATATGTTTAAGTCTATATATGTACATTGTATTCGGTAAGTCTACAGTTAATAATTAAGGCCAAAACCAAATGCCTCTCCATGGCAAAACTTCAGACTGGCACCTGCCCCACAGTCCTCATGGAACCCATCAACGGTAATGCCAGCTGAAAATATTCATGGTATTTGATAAATATACAAAGCAGAAGCCAGGAGGCGTTCAGTCAGATGATGTACATCGTTCAAGCAAACAAATCATTAAAAAAAACTTGACACGGATTAAAACTTGTGTTGATGGACAACGTGAAGAAAGACTGACTAATCGGTTAAAGCAATAATTCACCCAAAAATGAAAATTCGGCCATCATTTTCCTCGTGTCAGTCCAAATCTATGGAAGATTATTTCTGCCACAGAATAGGCATATAAACAAGGTGATTGCGACTTTCTGTTATTCAGAGTTATTCTGAAAAGAAAAGTCACAGTTGTGATTTATATATACTTGCTGTTAGAAAAAAAAAGTCAGAGATTTGTGAGATTGTGAGATTAAAAACATCAACCTTTTTATTCTTTTATTCCGTGGCAGAAATAAGCTGTCATACAAACCGGTATGACTTTCTTTAAAAAAAAAAAAAATAGAAGATATTTCAAGAAATGTTCATGCTGCTCTTTTCCATTCAACTACAGCATACAGTGAAGCACATACAATGATCATTTTTGGGTTAACTATTCCTTGAAAACCTTTACCAACTATACACGTCACAATATGAACAGTGATTGTTAACAGCTAGAATCTGTGAATATTTGGGATGTAACATTTAGCGGTTAACCTCAATCTTAGCTAATTAGCGCTCTCAGCCTCTAGCTATGCAGAAAATAGAGTTGAAATGTGGATGTTTATATGCCAGCTGTGGGAATAAAATGCCAAACACGTACAGCTTGAGCTTTTACAATGGTGCAATTCAACTCAACTCACTGGTTTCAAATAAACAAAAAACAGCAAATGGTGAAGTCAGCAGCATTCAAAATACATCAAACGACAAAACCGGCCTGCTGTAGGGAAGCAGAAGCCAGATTCAGAAGAAAAACTGGTCTATCACACACTCCAACAGCACAAACATTCAGATTAAAATGTACTTGCAGGGTCAATTTACAGCAACTGAAAAAGCTGGATATGGAATCGCATACGGCAGCAATCCAACCTGAAACGAGCGATTAAAAAAAAACAAAAAAACAATGGCGTCTGACGCAACTCCCTGAAACACACCGGGCATGCTGGGAAATTTAGCAGACGATAAAAGAACGCTTTTGGGTGAATCTCAAGAAACGCCAAGAATGTGACATATTCCAGTCCAAAATTTGAAAATCAAGCGCATTATTAGGATTTTTCAATCATTTCCCTGAACAAAATCAGTTAGATCTTTACATGATTTTGAAAACTCTCTTAAGCTCACAAAGGCTAAATTTATTTGATCAAAAAAATACAGTAAAACTGTAATATTGTGAAATATTATTACAATATAAAATAACACGTTTCCTTTTGGATATATTGTAAAATGTCATTTATTTCAGTGATGTAAAGCTGAATTTTCAGCATCATTACTCCAGTCTTCAGTTTCACATGACCCTTCAGAAATCATTCTAATATGCTGATTTGATGCTCAGAAACATTTCCGATTATTATCAATGTTAAAAAGATTTGTGCTGCTGCAAATTTTTGTGGCAATAGCAAAATTGGATTTGCTGATGAAGAGAATTTTATTTTATTTTTAATAGTTTTCACTGTCAATTTTGATCAATGTAATTTTAATGCATATCTATCTATCTATCTATCTAGTATGTATTTTATGGAAATAATAATAATAATCTTTGCATTTTGGAGTGAAATAAGACTCGAACACTGGTGAGATTCACCCTTTTAGTGGTTTTCAGAACATAGCATGACAACACTTCAGCAGAACTGACAAAGTTGAGCACGACATGGAGACGGAAATACATCCTTCACACACGAGTCACAGTGGAATGACACTGGAATGGAGTTACCGAAGGCGAAGCAGTGCGAACGTCCACGTTCACTTACACAAGGAACAAACCTAAAATTGTTCTTTGGCAAAAAAGCAGTTTAAAATGAACATTTCATTTCAACTTTGTCAAGATCAAAACATGACACACAGGATTGGACGAACAAACAGTGGCTCTCCCTGTCGTTTGATAGCGTTTCTATGAAATCACAATTGGGAAATGGCCTTTCATCCTTGAAAGCTCTTCCTTCCTGTGGGGGGTCACAGATGCAGTTCAGCACTTCCTGTGAGGTCACCGCGAGAACGTGAAACTTCCTGTGAAGTCATCGCAGATGGAGCCAAACATTTCCTGTGAGGCGTTCCCAGTGGCATCGCAGTGATCGCATCTTCCAGATCAGAAGACGAGGAATCGGGCTTGTTGTGAATCAAGGTAAGAAGCGCACAAACACACATGTAAGCGTGGGACGGGGCCCCCTTAAGCGCCCCCCAAGTCCAGTGAACAAATAAATAAAGAGAGTCTGATATGGCGGCGGAGGAGGAGGAGGAGGAGAATTTGATATGGGTCGAACATCAAAGTTGGCAGGCACTCGCTTCATCCTCCTGCTTTCAGCCCAACTCCTCAAATAACTCGGAGCACATAAATAAAAAACAGCGCTTGACAAAGAGCCAGAGCTGTCCGTTGAGTGGTTTTTGGCCGGGCTGGTCTGTGCAAGCGGGCTGGTGTCTGGCGGGCGATGGTTCACCACACCTCGCAGCGGTGGCCTGAGTTCATGGGCGAGCCCAGCGGACACTGGAAGTGCTCTGAGAAGTCGGGCGAGTTGGACAGAGTGCCGATTACGCGGTATTTGGGTGGGCTGTGAGGGTCCGTCATCAGGCCCTCGTGAGCGCTTTCTGGCGTTCGGACTGAACACCACACCTATGGAGGAGAGCCAGAGGAACGTGCGTCTGAGACCATGCTTTTACAATCAGAGCTCTGCATTGTGTTGTTTTTATTACTGCTGTATGGTAAAGAAGGCCGTGTAAATATAGCTAAAGCATACGTGACCCTGGCTGTGAAAACCCAGCTAAAAATTGTTTTTTTTTGTGATTTATTATTTTCTACATAAAATCATCCTTCATAAGGTAAAGAACATTCATTCTGTGAAAACGTAACCTTGATCTCTTTAATATCGACTGAGTAAGGCCATGTCAAAGATTGAAATCCTAGTGAAATTAGTGGTTGAAATCGAACTTTGCTGCTTGTCTCATAATTAGATTTTGAGACTTTGGCCTAGATTTGACAGAGAGGGTCACATATTCATAACACCTTATACCAAGTGCCTTATTTGCTTTTTAAAAATCATCTGTTAAAATATTGGTGACACATTACAATAAGGTTGTATATGACTTACATCATATATTAGTTAATATTAATTGTTATTAATTAATAATACAAACAAAATTCTAGTATATTAGTATACATTACAATAATACAATTAAATTATATTTCATAATAATTAATTTTATTTTATTTCTTCATTTAATACACCATTTTTATATATTTGAACATTAAACAAAATGTATTTTTGCAATAAAGTTTAACCTAAATAATTATTACTTAATATTAATTAATAATCAACATTAATTTCTACATATCTTAATATATTAACATTGTAAGTTACATAACATTAATATGTTAACATAACAATCGTTTATAAATTATACAAATAACTTCTATTACACTCTATAATTATTGTATGTTAACATTTACCAAGATTAAGTTTATTTGATAAAGAATCCAGTCAAAACAGCAATATTGTGAAATAGTATTGCAATTTTTTTTAAAACAGTTTTATATTTACATTTTTTCAAATGTAATTTATTTCTGTGATCAAAGCTGTATTTTCAGCATCATTACTTCAGTCTTCAGTGTCAAATGATCCTTTAAAAATCATTCTAATATGATTTTCTGTTTTAAAAATGTTTCACAATGTTACTGTATTTTTGATTGCATAAATGCAGCTTTGGTGCACATACTGTAACAGACATCTTTAAAAAAAAAAGTTAAAAAAAAAATCTGAATTATTCAATTTTTTTTTAAAAGCAGTATATGCTCATATACATTTATTTTATAATTTATACTTTCCATTATAATTTAAATCTATTAATATGAACAACAATTTAAAAAAGTATATAATACCTAAAGCATGATCATTCATGTTAATGTGTATGTTAATGTATAGAACCTTGTTGTAGTAAGTGTTATTTTATGATTAAAAATCACTAAAATGTTATTTTATTTAGCAAATGCATTACTTATTTTGTCACCGTATCATATACATGCTGTCTGACATGTAAACTAAGGTTAGTATTTGGTCTCACAGCGTCTCTTTTGCAGTTACACAGTGGGTGTATCACATCATACTTGTTACTATTATAGCAAACTTATTTATTTTTTATGTGTGTCTTTTCATACCTGTGCAAAACCTACGAAGAAGAGCTGGTCGTTTGTCAGGTTGACAGCTGGGAGTCTCTTCTCTTCACCGTTCTTCTTCACCCATGAGCGATACGCCTGCAAAATAAACAGATCTCCAAATCAGTCTGTATTATCTTTACCAAATGTAACTGCAACGCTTGCTTTAGCTTGAAAATAAATAAATGTACGATGATTTATATCTATGACCACTAGGGGGAGACTCGTGAACCACAGAATCTTCTGAGAATACTCAATAAGAAATTTCCTATGGGATGGTTTTATAAAATGTAACTTCCTTCTCTAATGGCTTTAAATGACCATCCACTCTTACGGTGGACATCCACTCTCAGGCCTGTCATTTAAATTATTAAATCATTATGAATAAATAACTTGAGTGCCCATTCAAGCCTCTAAAAATACTGGGCATATGAGAAAGTTTATAAAGCTGGCAAACAGTCCAGATTAGGACACGACTGGGGCTTAATGTCTGCTTTATTTCCTCAGATTTAGCCTGTTGTAAATGTACATTTGTTTTTTTCTAAACAATACGAAAGCTAAAACCACAAAACCTTGAAGCGTAACCTACGTGATAGGCAGCTTTCAGGCCGCCGTTGTCTGCGATGTTTTCACCCAGCGTCTGTTTGCCGTTGATGCGCTCTCCGTTGATGGTGTACTGAGTGTACTGATCGATCATACACTCGGTGCGGTTCTTAAACGCGTCCACCGAGGAGTTCTGCCACCACGGCCGAAGGTTTCCATCTTTGTCATACTCTCTGCCTGTGGAAAAGAATTAAAGCGTCATATAATGAAATATTGAATTTTCCTCAGTCTACCAACTTTCAGAACTCAAATAGACCTTCACTGAACTGAAGCAACAAAAATGGGTAATTTTTGAACGGTCAGATGTCTGCAAACAGGCATGGATTTGTTCTGTTATCCTGATACAAGATAATGCAGAGGTTTTGCGAAGAAGCTGTGAAACCTTTTGTGGAAAAGAAGTGCACTTAATCATATTGAGTGTACTTCAAATATTAAAGGATTTATATTGATGAATGCTAAGGGAACTTAGAGACATTTTCATGACTGTTGTTTCTAAACACTAACACAAGTGCACTTTGTAAAAATGTTGAATCACAAAATTTATTTTACAGAATATTGTAAAATCTTTGTGTTTTAAAGTACACTTATTTTGATGTTTTAAAACTGTAGTGTGTTATTCAATATTACATTTAAAATTAATATATGTTAAATGGACTAAATTGCAATGTCACTAATGTGTAACTGCAAATGTGTTTAAATTAGTGCTGTTAAACGATTAATCGTGATTAATCGCATCCAAAATAAGTTTTTGTTTACATAATATATGTATGTGTGCTGTGTATATTTATTATGTATATATAAATACACACACATGCATGTATACATTTCAGAGAAATATTTTATTTTTATATATGAAATGTATTTATTTATAATGTAAATTATATGAATATAAATATAGACGTAAATACATGTAAATATTTTCAAAATATATACTGTTTGTGTGTATCTATATATACACATAATAAATATACACAGAACACACATATATTATGCAAACAAAAACTTTTATTTCGGATGCAATTAATCGCGATTAATCGTTTGACAGCACTAGTTTAAATATATAACATACAAGTTTCAATAGAAATTATATTAAAGATATATTTTAGATTACCATGAAAGCTTCTTCTACTTTAGTTCAAAGATAACAGATTTATGAAATTACACATGAAGGGATAGTTCACACACACACACAAAAATAGAATTCTGTCATCATTTACTCACCCTCATGTAGTTCCAAAAAGTTATTTTGAAGAATGTTGGTAAATAAACAGTTACTGGTAGACATTTTTTCCCCCTACCATGGAAGTCAATGGCTGCCGGAAACTGTTTGGTTCCCAACATTCTTCAAAACATCTTATTTTGTGTTGAACAGAAGAAAGAAACTCATACAGGTTTGGAACAGCATGAGGGTGAATAAATGACAGAATCAAAATTTTGGGGTGAACTGTGCCTTTACAGTAATAGCACTTAATATACGTTTATATTTTAATATATTTTAAATGAATTGCAATTAATATGCAGTTAAGTGTCAGAAAACATTACTGTCAATCGTGACTTTTGCAGTATGTAATTATTACATTAGTAATACATTACATCAAAGTGTATTACATTAGTATTACATTAGTGTATTATTAAAGGTGGAAAGTTTAATTCTAAGGGTCAGAAAGAAGGTGGAAGATATTAACTGAAGCTAAATGTTGACTTTGTTGGAAGAAATCTTGACTAACAATATTATTGGGCATCAGTAGAAGACAAACATGTATGAAGGTGTACTAACCTTGGTCATCAAAGGCATGCGTTAACTCATGTCCCATCACCACTCCAATTCCACCAAAGTTTAAAGCTCTGTGAGAGACACAAATCATCAGAGTTATTACAACCTCAGGAAGAAAAACAGGTCTGTTAGTGACATGCTAACTGCGGCAGGCATGTCTGCTCACTTGGGGTGATCCTGGGCGTAGAAGGGGGCCTGTAAGATGCCGGCAGGGAAGACGATCCCGTTCTTGGTGGGCATGTAGTATGCGTTCACCGTGGGTGGAGTCATGCTCCATCTACAGCAGTCAGAAATCAGCCATCAGCTTACAGTACATCTCACATGCCTTTCTCTAAACACACACTCTTACACTCACTGGTCTCTGTTGGGCGGCTTGCGCAGCTGGTCTGCCATCACTCGTGCTGAGAAGTTATAGAAGTTGATCATATTCTGGAAGAAGTTGTCTTCTGTAACCTCATACTACAACAAAAACACATCAAGTTGACTGTTAGCTGGTATATTTGTAATATACCTTAATGAAAATGTACAAAATTATTTACTTAATCAATATAATATAATATAATATAATATAATATAATATAATATAATATAATATAATATAATATAATATAATATAATATAATATAATATAATATAATATAATATAATATAATATAATATAATTAATGTAGGTTTTGATCAATGTATTATTTTGTATTATTTCTATCAGGAAGAAAAAAAAAGTAAAAATTACTGGCTCCAAACCTTTGAATGGCACTGTTAAATTTAATTTAATTTAATTACTAAAGCAGAATTCGTATTTTAAATATTTAAACCATTTAAGCTTCTTTCAGTCACGCTGAAAATCATTTAAAACTGGAAAAAAGTTTTGTGATGCTAAAAATTTAAACAAAAAGACATTTGCTGACTCACCCCATCATATACATCATCAAGCTCTTTGGAGTCCAGAATGAAGTCTGGAAATCCGATCATGTCGTAGATGGCATCCGCCTAGAGCCAGAAAAGACACCTTATCCTGATTTTTTGGCAAGCAATGCAAAGTGTTTACAGTTAAGCTTTTTTTGCAGTTTTGAATCCCTGACAAATCCGCAAATTTCAGTTATCCAGTCATGCTGCTGTCTCTGTAATTCTCACTCTCGCTCACCTTGTCCTTGGCAGCTTGTCGGGTCTGTTCATCCATCCAGTTCAAATTATCCAGCGCATCTTTGAAAGCTGTGCGGATTTCATTGATCATCCCCTCCGCCTGCGTTATGACAGAAAGATGGGGTTAAGGACTGTGTAATTTACTCTGCTGCCACATGGTGGCAAACACACGCCACCAATGAGAGTTTGAATTAAACATGAGGACAGAAACTTGCTGTCCAACATTCATAAAACAGTACTTCAGCGTTTTCAAATACATATACAGTAGTTTTTAGCCTAAACATGACACATGGTTTTACGTGACTCACTATTTCTTTGCTCTGTTTGTCGAAAGTGGCTTTGACGAAAAGAGCACCCAATGCAAAACCAAGAGTGTCATCTGTGTTCCCAATGCACGTCTGCCAGCGTGGAGTGCAGGACTGAAGATGAAACAGACATATTGACAAATGACATGCAGATGAACTTAATTGACAACCTGAAACAAGCAATTATAAAAACACAAAATGGGCACCAGATTTTTATTGTAGTTTAGTCAATTTGAAACATCTTCCAACTGAACAACAAATCACAATAAAACAAATCACTGTTTAAAAAAAAAAAAAAAAAAATCCAGACTTTTTCTTTATTGGAAAAGTTTGCAAAATTCTATTTTTTTTTTTTTTTTGTCAAAATTGGCTCGCCCCTCATGTCCCTTATGAAAAAAAAGTGTGCCTAATTGTATTAACTTTGCACTTGTAGTGTAAATCAAATCTTAAAAAGTATATACATGTTTTTTTTTAAATTCTGTACTTAGTTAATAATATAATGTTAATGAAATAAAAGTCCACTTACAGTAAGTCCACTTCAAAAGAGACACTTTAAAAAGTACACTTTACAATGTTGAATTAAACTTTTACTTTAAACTACATTTTAAATCATTGTTTATTAATCTTTTGTTGTGCTTTAAGTACACTTATTTTGTTTTAACTGTAGTGTGTTATTTGATATTAAATTAATCTATTGTAAATGTACTAAATTGCAACTAATATGGAATTACAAATATATTTAAATACATTACTATAAAAATTCATAAAAATTCAAAGTCTTTAAGTGGTTTAAACTAAAAAGTTCAACTAACTGCATATAATATAAATTTTTAAACTATAGAGAACGCTCTCGGTTACTTTCGTAACCTCGGTTCCCTGAGATGAGGGAACAAGACATTGCTATGGGAAATACCCTTTCCTCAAATACTACTGAAGCCTTATTGAATCACGCCAGTGAAAATGGCCAATAGCATTCAAGCGCGCAAAATATGAGCGGGAATCCCACTCTATATAAGGCAGCGCTTGTACGTCATCCATTCAGAATCTTGACTGAAGCAACTTGGCATTCTAAGATCCTGAGCTAGGTGACACGGCAATAAGAGCAATGTATCATTCCCTCATCTCAGGGAACCGAGGATATGTAAGTAACTGAGAGCGTTCCCTTTTGAATCGGTCACTCTACATTGCTATGGGAACGTATAAAATCTCACCGTGATTTTATACTTTCACTTTCACATTCGGAGCCGTAATGAGAGCAGCAATGATATTGGCGCTCTTGGTAAACACAGCTCAGGTCTACAGGACCTATTCGAAACCATGCAAAAGTCAGCAACTAGATGATGCCGCGTCACACCATGGGCGAAATTAACTCCGGCGAAACAGAGAATGTGAAATGGCGGCGGCTTCGGCGCTTTCACATATAGATTATTTGAAATTTGTTTAATTTCAGTGAAATCATTTGTTATGATGCAACGGCCGTACCGCTGCTCAATAAGTAGAGTATGATAGACCTAAAAGAACTATATCATAACAATGTGATAAACTGATAGGGACAGCATTGAATTGGTGGTGCGTCAATACAGGGGTGTATACGACCTAGTCGAAACCACCGAGTAGGCGCGTGCGCTGCTCGCACTGACAGCACATGTGAGACCAGCGACGACACATCTAGGTTATAAAACCTCGCAAAAGTGCTGGGTGACGACCAGCCTGCCGCCATACAAATGTCCTGAATAGATTTGCCATTTGCCTAGGCCCACGAGGACACGAGTCCGCGGGTTGAGTGGGCCCTAACCCCTATAGGACATTCCACGCCCTTAAGAGCTGTAAGCCAAAGCAATTGCTTCGACGATCCAGTGTAACAGCCTTTGCTTGGACACAGGCAGGCCTTTTGTGCATCCTCCAAAAAAATACAAATAGCTGAAAGCAGATAGTGTTATAACCTGCGCTTTAAATGGAGTCGAAAGCATTTTAGGCACATAACCTTTTCTAGGCTTCAAGGCGAGTCTGCAATCACCTGGCTCGAATTCAATTCACGAGTCGTCAATTGAAAGCGCCTGCAGGTCGCCAACTCGCTTAACAGGGGCCAGCACGAGCAGAAGCGCTGTTTTGAGAGAGCGCGCTCGCAAGCTCGCTGATTGTATGGGCTCGAACGGGGGTCCCGCGAGAGCGTCAAGCACAAGCGCCAAGTCCCAAGTGGGTAGAGTGGAGGGTTTCAACGAGCACGTGAACGGCTGTTATAACTGCCACATACACTTTCAATGTGGATGGCATACGACCACCATCAAATCGCTCTTGAAGGAAGGCAAGAATTATTGGTATTGGGCAGTTTAATGGGTCTTCGCCCCTTGTAAAAACTCTCCATTTATGAGGAATGACGTGACCCTTCAGCGGCAATGCATGCATAGTCCTTCGCTCTGCCCACTTTGTCAGAAATTGTATATGTCCTGTCAGCAAATCTTGAACCACTCTTTATTTAGCTCATTATGAGTACCCCAGCAGTCAAGGACAGCCGGAAAAGAGAGAGTGAACAATCGCCAATAAAGAAAAAATTCAAAGATTCCACCATCTCCAGAGAGGATCTTGACGCTGCTATAGCTAACGCTATCAAGCTAGTGCTTAAAAAGCAACAAAGTACTCTTGATTCGGTAGTGGTTTCGACTCTAAGAGAAGCGATAGACTCTGTACTGACCCCAGCACTCCGTCTACATTTGTATATACAAACGACCAACGATTCTGTAAAAGAGCTAAAAGCAGAAGTCGAAAAGCTAGCCATCGCGGCGAAAGAGACACATGACCGGGTCGATTCCATTCAAGCAGCTGCACGTGAGGATAGGAGGACTTAAGAAATCAGAAACTTGAGAAATCAGCTGGAGCAACTCACCGAAAAAATGGCGGACACTGAAGATAGGAGCAGGAGAAATAATGTACGACTGGTGGGGTTACCGGAGGGGCGGAAGGCTCCGATGCAGCTGGCTTCCTCAGAGCTAATCTTTCCAAAACGATCCCTTCCCTGAAAGGCCGTGACACTGAGATTGTATGAGTGTATGTATGTATCGGCCCATCGGCCAAATGACAGAAGGCAAAACTCTGATCGGCCGCGTACTCTCATCTTCCGTGTACTAAGATGGCATGACAGATCGGCGATCCTGAGGGGTGCTCGGCAGGCATATCCGGTGAAATATATACGCAGGACAATGTCACGCTACTATTTTTTTCCCGACTTTAGTCCAGCCAAAACTACCAAGAGAAAGAGCTTTAATCCTGTCTTGATGAAGATGACAAAATTGGGAAAATGAACGATGAGGTCTGTGGTGATCCTAACTGCCCTGAAGAGGACAACAACAAGGTGGCCATGGACACTTGTTAATTTCTTTTTGGAAACTTGCTCCTGCCCTGTATGTTCGTTTGCTGATTGGTAAATAATAATGATTTATTTTCTCTATTTTTATTTATTATTATTATTGTTATCAATCGGGCTGATGGAGAGCAGGTTCAATCACTACGCTTTTGGCTCAGTGGGCCTTTTGGGGACATGTCTTGCGTTGAAGTGGACTGGTCACGCATCAACATTTGTTTCTGTTGTTTATGCAGACCTACACTCTCAGTAATGTGCGGTCTGCTTTGGTTTTTATATACAGTTGTTTGTCGTTCCTTGTTCTTATTTTATTTTATTTTTTTCTATGCCCTTCAACAGACATCAATACTCATTTATTTTGCTTTTCTTTTAAAAGGACTATGCATCTAGGTGGATTGGTATCTAGGATACATACTAATGTTTACATGCCACTGGCATGTATGGCATGGCTTTTGTTTCTCTTCACTTAGACAGAATCTTGGCATTGCGAGCACACAATGCATGTTCTGAATATCTTATCATTGCATGAATGGCCTAAATTCTCCTATTAAGTGTACCCGGATATTAGAATATTTGCACCGTAAATCGATGTCCTGTGCCCTGATACAAGAGTCTCATTTAAAACAATGCAATGTGGCACGTTTTCAAAACAAGTATTACAAACTGGCAGCCTTCTCTTGTGCTCCTAATAAAACTAAGCGGGTTCTTATCTTAGTCAATAGGGAGTTACATTTAACTATTGAACATACTGGGAATGATGTAGGTAGATTTGTTTTTATACGCTGTAAAATACATAATGACAGGTTAGCACTTGTCTCCATTTACTGCCCGAATGAGGCAGACATTGCATTTTTCACAAATATTTCCAAAATATTACTTGAGCAGATGGATTGTCCTTTAGTGATGGGTGGTGATTTTAATGCTGTTTTAAATCCTGCACTGAATAAATCTCACCCTGATACTACAGCTAACCCATCCTCAAAGTTATTGAATAAATTTAAATCACTGAACTTAATGTAATCAACCTTTGGAGAATCCAGAATACCACATCTAAGGACTTTTCAAATTTTGTAACAACACACCCTTATGGCACAACTAAAATTTTTTATGTTGAAATCGGCCATTTGTCCAGCCCTCTTGGTCTACATTGGTCTACATTGAGCAGAAACACAAATGTGGTGACAACCAGGGACTCCATGGCTCTGGATTTGGGTGCCATATCGTTCCTTGTGCTTGAGAGAGGTGGTCTCTCTTCAGTGGGATAGTCCAAAGGGGGGGGGGGATACCAGCATCTCCACCAGTTCTGGGAACCACTGTAATGCTGTCCATCCTGATGAGAAGGTGACGGTGGAGAATGTCCGGGAGAGAGCACTCGAGCGCTAGGCATTTCAGCAGGGGAGAGCACCCTAACTTGAAGACTGCGAGAGAGCTGATCAGTTTTTGTGAGCGCTCCTCCGACAGATGCGCTCGCATATTGATTGAATTCAGCTCCACTCCTAAAACGATGATGTTCTGGCTCGGTACCAGCATGCTCTTTTGCATATTTACAGTCAGCCCTAAGCTCTGAAGATGAGTGAGGAGTTTGAGCTTGTCGCTGAGCAGCGCGCTCTCTGATTGGGCTAAGACTAGTTCAGGATGCGCATTCCGCTCTGCTTCAGAGGAGAGAGAGCAACATCCATGCATTTCGTAAACGAGGGGCCAGGAATAAACCGAAGGACAGGACCGTGAATTGGTACGCTATGCCCTCGAATGCAAATCTCAGGAAGCACCTGTGGCAGGGGGCTACCTGAATGTGAAAAAAGCATCCTTTAAATCCACGGAGATAAACCAATCTCCCAGTCTGATGTGTGAGAGGATTTGTCTCAGCGTAATCCTTTTGAATGAGCGCTTCGAAAGCACGGAATTCAGCGGTCTCAGGTCCAAGATTGGGCGGAGTCCTCAGTTTTTCTTTGGCACCAGAAAATAACGACTGTAGAAGCCGCTCTCATGGTCTGTGAGGGGCACTGTCTCTACAGTGCACTTTGCGAGAAGATTGTGTATTTCCTCTCACAGAACTGAGGCATTCCACTCCCGTACAGTGGACATTAATACACCGTTGAAACGGGGAGGTCTGCAGAAGAACTGAAGCGTGTAGCTGTTCTTTATTGATTTCATAACCCACTCTGATATCCCTGGCAGTGCCTGTCACGCTTCTGTGAACTGTGACAGTGGGCGAGGCGGATTGCACACCGTGAGGGATAACTCGCCGTTGGGGGGCGGGGAGTTTAGTACCATACGAGTGTGAGCGTGAGTGATGGGGGAGAGGGGCGTGAGGAGGAAAATTGCCCTGATATTGAGGTGAGTTTTGTATGTTTTTCGACTTTATTGCACTGAATAGTGGAACAGTCAAAACAAACATGACAATTGCTCTCGCCACCCGCAACAGGCAGGGTGTCGTGGTGAGCGCACACAGTGGAGCTGTGACTTCATGACTTCTTCAGTGGCTCGTCTTTGGCGCTGGGTGCAGCTTTCCTCCTCTGAAAGACAGCATCAGGAACGCGGCTTTGATTCCGGTGCCGGTGGCCTGCCGTCTCTGTCAGCCCTGACGGCGCTTCGGCCACGGCTGTCTTGATCTCACCGCAGACTCATGTTCGCGCCGAACAGCAGCAGAAGAGGCGTACAGTTTTCCCGTGCGCTGCGCGGAAGCGGGAACGCGCAGGAGGATTCATGCCAGCGCGCTTTGGCAGGAAGTAGCTAATGGCCTTCGACTGCTTCTGCGCTTCAACGAAGCACTCTGTGAACATCTCTACCGCCGCTCCGAAGAGACCTAAGGGATTCACGGGAGCGTCCAGAAGGGCCGTTTTCTCTGAGTCCTTTAAATCGGTCAGAGTAAGCCACAGGTGATGATCTAGAACCACAAGATTCCCATATTGCGCAAGGTTTAAAGGGGAGAGACGCATGGTTTCTCACTCTCCAGTTCGCCGCGGCTGAAGGATAGAGATGGGCAGTGACGGCTT
Source organism: Onychostoma macrolepis (assembly GCF_012432095.1). Classification (NCBI taxonomy): domain Eukaryota; kingdom Metazoa; phylum Chordata; class Actinopteri; order Cypriniformes; family Cyprinidae; genus Onychostoma; species Onychostoma macrolepis. The sequence goes on from NC_081169.1 coordinate 3,829,076, forward strand.
CTTTCACAGGGGGGAGTTTGACATACCCCACTTGGTCAGCGCCGTCCACAGAAGACAGGGAGGGAGGATCCCGGGTTGTGCACCCGACTGGTGAGCAATCTTGTCGTGCACCTCGGGGAAAAAGGGGCCGGGTCTCCTCGGGGTGTCCTTTCGGACGCGATCCGACTGGAGGTACCACTCGTCCAGACAGCTTCTGGCCGGCTCGGCAGGAGGCGCACACTCCAAACCGAGGACAGGACGCTTGGACAGGACGCTTAGGAGCTCAACATCACTGTAATGGAGGTCCCCTGCGTCACTGCCGTGGGGCGCAGTGTAATCCAACGGGCTGTTATACCACTCCTCTCTCGCAGATGCTGCCAGCGAAATGGCATCATCCTCCTCTTCAGTGCCCTCCATGGCACCAAAGGACACCACATCTTGGGCGCCGGGGGAGGGGCAGAGATCAGCGGTCATGAAGTGCACTGGAAGGGGACCTGCAGCAGGGGGTGACTGACCCTGACAGATCTGCATCAGAAGCTCGCGGCACTTTCTTCCGACCCCCCAAGCGCCGCCTCTGCGTGGCAGTGACCCAGGCAGAAGACGCACGATTCGTGGCCATCAGAAGATTCGATTGGCTCTGTGCAGGAGAGGCAATAGCGAGTCATCCTTGTCCCGAGTCCGAAGCTCACCGGAACAATGCAGGGGAAGAGAAGGCGTGTCCGCTGCAGCGTGGTGAGTAGTGTTTTTGACAGGCTTTTTGCTTCTCGTAGAAGGTTGGCTGAAGGAAAAGATTCTGAATGGATGACGTACAAGCGCTGCCTTATATAGAGTGGGATTCCTGCTCATATTTTGCGCACTTGAACGCCATTGGCCAGTTTCACTAGCGTGATTCAATAAGGCTTCAGTAGTATTTGAGGAAAGGGTATTTCCCATAGCAATGTAGAGTGATAGAATCGAAAGGGAACTTTCATTTATTGCAATTAACATGCACTATACTACAATATACTATAATCCTATACTCCATAGGATTATAATGTAAAACAGATGCTGGCAGCTTCAAAAAAGACGCCAAGTGTGAACATAGCTTAAGATGTTTTTTGTTTTTTCCAAAGCTTGACAATCCTAGTCCCCATTCATTTCTATTATAGGGGGAAAAATGTGTTCCATGAAACAGTCATTCAAGTTTGGAACAACATGAAGGTGAGTAAATAAATGACAACAGAATTATCACTTTGGCATGAACCATTTCCTTAACACACAATCCAACTACACACACCTTCTTAGTGCCGTAGAGGCTCTCCAGCAGCTTATCCTGAGCATTCTCAAAGCGCTGGTCCAGACTGGACGCTCCTTTCTGCACCAGATTCCAGATCATGTAATTATTCAAAAGACTGGGGAAGAAAGAGAGAGAATGCATCCACATATCTAAAAACGGGACCATTTCTGCATGTGTATTCATTTATTCATACGGGTAAAGAGCGAGATGGTGTTAAAGAAGCAGTAAAAATAAATGTATTAATATTCTCAGACAGGAAGACAGAAACAGAGACAGCGAGAGAGAGAGAGAGAGAGAGAGAGAGAGAGAGAGAGAGAGAGAGAGAGAGAGAGAGAGAGAGAGGGCTTTTATTAGCACTGAATGTTCTGATACACAATCTAAACAGACGTCTCAGAGGGGACGTCCTCTTCCTCAACTCTGATTAGCTGTTACCATGGAGACAGCCATACCTGTGGTCGGTCTTGTTGATGAGATCCGAAACCTGTTGCAGGTATTCTTTGGCGTAGACCACCACAGGCTCAGTGTCGTTCAGCTCCAGCGGTGACAAGACGAAGTTCAGATAATCCAGCCATTCAACTGCCGGAGCCAGCACCTATGACCGAAACAAACGGCATAATGTCAGCATAATATTTCCATCCGAATGCACTAATAAACTGTCAAATGGACCTTTTTTACACTTCCGGGTTTCTCAGCAACGGAAGTCATTATAGTTGGGTTAACTTCAAGAGCAGTGAATGGGAGAGTGCCACAAATATGTTTTGTTTTTGCATTCCCATTTGCTGAAAGAACAAAAAAAAAAAAAAGAGAACAATATTAAATTTGCCATCCCTCCATTAGATGCTGCATTAGAAACACCCTCACATTAGCGTTAACTCGTTTTTTTGTAATTTTATGCAAAAGGTGATATAATACAAAGTATTGTGTTATAAATGTACACACATTTAAAAAACATAAAATATAAAAAAACTTTCAAGGATTTACGATGCTGATGACGGCTAAATGTGTCATCACAGTTTTGTGAACAGGGTCCATTATGTTAGGAATGATTTTGGGCTATTTTGGCACCCAAAAACAAAAAACAAAAAAAAGAGCGAGAACCACCCTTGACCACCACTGACACCTGTTGGTGTGGATGCAGCAAAAGATTTCAGTTAAGCTTCTCAGTTAAGTTTTCACAATGCACCAAAATTATGGAAGCCAAAAAATAAAAAATAAATAAAAAAATAAATAAAATACATAAATACAAATCTAATTGTAACTTTATATCTTAGAATTACACTTTTATATGTTGCAATGTTACTTTATTTCTTAAATTATTTTTAAAATTGCGACTTCATTTCCTATAATTGTCACTTTTTTCTCACAATAGCCGGGTTTCCATCCAAAGTTGCAAATTTAATTTAAATGCGCAAAATTGGATTATCGCATAAAACATTTTGTCACATTTTAAGGAAATTGTCACTTCCGGATAAACTGACGTTTTCAAGTTGAAAGATTGAAATAGTATTTTTTTGTAAAACATGTAAAGTTTGAAAAAACTTTTTAATGTTCCAATTGCAACTTTATTTCTCATAATAGTCACTTTATATCTCACAATTATTATTTACCTTGCAATGTGACTTGATATTTCACAATCTGACCTTGTTTTTGTAAATGTAGCTTTATAACTCACAATGTGAGTTTATATCTTGCAGTCTCACTTTAAATTTCACAATAGCATTTTTATTTCACAGTCCCGACTCACAAATTGAGTTAATAAATTGTCACACTTTGTGACTTGCAATTTGCCGTAATTGTCACTTTATATGTTACAACAGCAACTTTATATCTCACAAGGTGACTTTATATCACTCATGATTATTTTACTCTCCCATTGAAACTTCAGGAACGGAGGTTACGATAATCAAGTGAGTAGTATTCGTGAAGGGGCGATGCACTTCAATAAATCTTTTTGTAAGCCACCAATATATGGAGTGCTCCTTTTAATTTGGATCATTTTTCATTTTTCCATAACCTTGGCTGTGAGAGCTCTGCTCGTCTCGATACTTTCCCTGCCATGAAAAGGACACAGAATGCGTGTTCGGATTTGCTCTCACACAAAATGCTCAAATAATCAGCAGGCTAGAGCCAATAACCCGCATGTTTGCATTCCCGAATCCTGGATGCAATTCTAGCCTCTCTGCCCTTGGGTGTAATACAGCACAGACCTCTATCGCAAACACACAGCTGAACGCCTCACTCAGCACACAGCCCTCAGCCCTCATCTCCACTGTGGATTTATAGTAGATGAAAACAGATTAGCTGACTAAAATGGACTGTTTTCTCTCTCTTACGGTTATGAGAAGCTGTGTTGTTTTTTAATAAACTCCAAAACCAAGTGAACCCTTGAGGATGTTCTGCATAAAGATGTGCGAAATAAGAATTGACTGCTGTAACTCTTGGCTAATGAGAGCAAAAAAAAAAAAAAATTCAATTCATGCAAACAAAATGTGTTTCATATTAAAATAACATGTATTCAATTTCACTTTATACATCAATCCTTCTGTATGTTTAACACAAACTGCTATGGATCTGGCGAGAACTGATTGCAGGACACACTAGTTCCTAGAAAAGGATCCATTTGCCAGTAAATGCTGGAAACAATGCATTTTCACATAAATCTTCGTGTAAAGGGATCTTTACGCATTTGAGATTAAGTCCATAAAGTGTGGGGAAAAGTGTTTATTACTGAATTACTGTTGTGTTCCAGCACATTCTGCTAAAGTTGAAGAAATAAAATCTGTTGTTTTTTTTGTTGCAAGCAAGAAGAGTAAAGAGCGCTGCTATAAATTCACAAATCGTAGAACCTAAAAATGACATGCACATGTTATTTCGTTTTATTTTCTCAAATAAAAACTCAGCATGTTAAGTCAAATGTAAGAATCCTCCTGGGTGTCACCACACATCTGAGCTGCACGACTGCCAGAGACGTTTGCTCATCACACGCACGGGAACAGTGATATGAATGTATAATGTATCGGGCTTCAGCGTCGAGGCAGTGGAATGAAGAACTGCTGGTCATTTTGTAGCAATTCTGTTAAATGGTTTTCTTACAAATTTCTCAAGAATTTGAATTCAAATTTGTAAGTAAATGAAAATATACTATAAATGAACACCACATAAAATGACTACAATTGCAATTTTGTCTGTTTTATCGTGTAAAACAACTAGACAAAATAGGACTTATTCGAAAGATACATGTAGATTGGGCTTGTTCCCTTGATACTGACAGCAGACATCATTTAATCAGTGTGCGATCAGCTGTCACTGCCACCCCTCCACCTCACTACTTCACTGTACAGTTGCTCAGCAACTGTTGCCATGGAAATCACAGGAGCCTTCACAAAACAAAAAGTTTCCTGAACGCAGGTGCTCAAAGAAAGAAAATCTTAATTAAATGATGGAAGAAAGCCAGAAGACACACACACAAAAAGAATGAATATTGATATGCAGAGAAGGATGAAGGAAAAAAGAGAATCGGTTGCATTCTATTGAGCCATGATGAGAAAAAGACTGATTGATAGACAGACAGATGGATGGATAGACGGATATAATGATAGAATGACGGATCGATGGATTGACAGACAGATAGATAGAACGATGGATAGACAGATAGAGTGTGAACACAGACTCACAGCACTGTATATTATTCATGAACTCTCTTCTCGTATCTCATACAAACACCTTTAATAAGCAATATGTGTGAAACACACTCATTATAACGATTTAATGATGATTTAATGATTCAAACTAATGATCATCAGCACACTTTCATGTGTTTACCGCAGCACTTCTCCAAACTTGATGAACCACTCAGGAGGCTGCACACACACCTGCAGATCAGCTATGGTTATCTTGTGGTAGATCTTCTCCTCGTCCCGCCGCTCGTCCTGAGGCACTGTGATGTTAGCTAGCGCCGTCTCAAAGTCCAAAATCTGCTGCATCTGAACTCGGGTGGAATTCTTGTCTCCTCCCAACAACAATCCCAACTCAACCATGTAATCCAGGTAAGCCTTCAACACCTAAACACACACAAACCAGCACAGACAGCATTAGACATGGACTGAAAGCTGCAAAAGACTCAAAGCTCTTAACATTCCAGTGTAAACTGAGACGTTAAGTTCCGCTTCATACCTTCTCATTGGTCTTATTGAGGTAATAATCTCGGGATGGGAGGAAGAGTCCTGATTGGTCAACCTGAGGAAACAGGAAGTTTACACCAGAGCAAACACCAGAGACGTGATAAATACGACAAGTACAATCAAACAAACCCTTTCAGCAGAGTTTATTAAACTTAATACAGTGAGTAAATGTACCTGAATGACATTACTGTTGGAGTTTTTGGGATCAACGCTGACACCGACAGTGAAGAAGGGCTGAGCTCTGTATGGTCCAGAAACTATCTTTAAAACTTCCAGAAAGTTGTCTTTGTCCCAGGACTCTGTGATGTTCCAGCCCCCTATCTACACACACAAAGATAAACATCAGTTTTGGCAAAAAGACTAAGGTGGTACTTGTTGTGGACTTAACATGAAATCAAAAATTGACCCTATTTAGATTCCTTATATTAGTTTCTTGTCATATTGTGCATGATTCTTCATCATTTTTGGATAAATGTGTCCACCAAATGTGTAAATGTTAAACCAAGGCTTGGAGCAAAAATGTCCAAGGTATTTAAAATGTGGGGGCAATAAATGCACACATACAGTGAATCACCTTTTTGTCTATAGATATATTATCTAACATACAGTACTTCATTTATGTTTCATATTGTGAATGTGCAGAATGTGAAGAAAATTTTCATGATTTCAAAATTTGAAACAGTGACTCCATTCAGATTTGCATATTTTGAGTTAAAAAAGCCAAGGGGTGGGTGAGTGAGTGAGTGAATGAATAAATGAATGAATACAAATATACACTGTAATAGTAACACACACAACATAAAATAATACAATAAACGACCAATTTCATTTAGCAACCTTAATTCTTCAGAGAAAGAATCTATTTCAATTAATCGATTGAATAAGTAAATCTTGATTTTTAAATCTTGACATTGATGACAGTATTACTAAATATGATCACAAAATTATATATATATATATATATATATATATATATATATATATATATATATATATATATATATATATATATATAAAATAAACCTCTCCACAATTGATGGCAAATTCACATTCAAGAATCTCTCTCTCCATTCTCATATAGAAAGCCAAAGTCCCACCTCACATTGGTTTTCTTGCTGAAATGTGTCAAATTATGAAATTAACATGAGCTGCGTTGTGAATGCCATTTCATTCTAATTTTTAAATGACTAGACCAAAACTATTTAGTTATGCAAGTGTGAAAAAAGGCAAAAACTTGAGGAACATGACTCTGGCTTTAATGAGGTGTTGGCCTGAACTCATCAATTAAATCTGTCTCACCTCTGAGAATAAAACTATTCTCGGCTCTCTGCAACACTATTCGCTCTATCCCTGTGATCCCGATGACACGAGATGACAGAAAGAGTGGCAGAATGACAGAAAGACAGAAGAGAAGGGCAGCGTTTGTGTTCAAAAGGCAGCTCATCAGAGGCACTGTAGATATTTTGTCCTCCATCTTCCTCACCATACCTCTTTTAAACCTTGCAGGAGGCAGCTGTGTGTGTGGGGAGGCTGTAAATTAGCAAGATGAAGTGCTGTTTGACATCACTGCTTTGTGTCTGTAACACGGATTAATCTTTCAGGTCTGTGCCGAGGGTTAGTTTCAGAGCTTTCTTCTTCAAAATGGCTGATTCAGAGAGATAGAAGTGCATGAAAACGTCTCTCGCTGAAGGATGTCTACATAATTTCAAGGCTCGCTGATTTTAAACCGAGAGGAATTGATAGTATCGCTGTTCAGTTCAAATAAAGGAGTCTATTTTTAGGAGATGCACAGAAAAGCAATCAAAAAAACTTAATCAAGCATCAAATTAAGTCAAAGGTCATTCAACAAAATTGGCGTTATTGTGTCCCTCATTAACATATGTAAAAATGACTGCAAATGAATAGGAATACACAAAGAATGTTTAAAATATTACAGAAATGCACTGACACAGAGTTTGCACTATTTATCCTCCACACCAGAGGGGGCACCACTGAAACACTCACCTTCGCAATCAAGTCAATGAGTGGTTGGGCTCCAAGCTCTTCTATTCGCTGTTCATTAAGACAGGAAAGGTAGTAGGACTGTGTCTTCCTCTCTGCTTCACTGCTTGAGTTAAAGGTGCCATTTTCTACAGGAACACATAGGTAATTGCATTTGAGTTGCATCACAAAATGGTAACATTTGCCAAGTAAAAGTTTCAGAGAGGTCCTATTATGCCCTTCTTACAAAACGTAACATAAGTCGCAGGTGTCCCCAGAATGTGTCTGTAAAGTTTCAGCTCAAAATACACCACAGATCATTTATTATTTCATGCTGTAAATACACCTTTCTTGGGTGGAAGCAAAAGCATGCCGTTTTCGTGTCTCTTTAAATGCAAATGTGCCCCCTTTCCAGATGAGACAAGCTCAAAAAGCTCAACAACAAACAAAACATCTGTTTGTTTTTGATAATCATCTCTATTGTGAAAATGTCAATTGTGAAACAAACTCAGAATTGCAAGATATAAACTCACCATTCTGACTTTCTTGTAATTTCGAGTTTACATCTCACAATTGTTTTTTTTTTCCTCCACAAAATAAAAAATAAAAAAAGGTTACTGCAAATTTTTGCAAATTCAGACTTTTCTTCTCAGATTTACAATTGTTTATATAATCGCAATTTTGAATTATGAAAAAGTCAGAATCGTGACATTAAAAGAAGTCGGAAATACCTTTTTTTTAATCCCATGGTGGAAACAAGCTTCCAGACAATGTTCCTTCGGTCACTGTATGCATTCATCAAAATGTTCTTCAAAATTACTACTTTTGTGTTTGAAACATTAGGGTGAGTAAAAGATGACAATTTTCATATTTTTGGCGCTTGGATGCTAAAGCAAAACTGTCCCTCACAGTAATAAAAGACAGGACATGAAGGATGAGAGAACGGAAACAAAAACATCACATAGTTAAGGGGGGCAGCTTGGAGCACCATCGTTAGGGTAAACAAACATGACAGCAGGGAGAACAACTTGCACAGGGTCAACGCACAGGGTCATGAAACAGCCAACTGAGTTTCTCCAGCTGCCTGTCAAGCTGACACAATGGTGCCCTCTGATTGGCTCCCATCATGATGCATGGAATTATGGTACGTAAACAGAGGCAATGCAGTGCAGGTAAATGGAGTCCAAACTGGAAGAACTGCAACAAAGGGTCCTGCCATCCATCTTTTTAAATGTCACTTCCACGACAGCTGCCTCGCGCGACAAAATGTGACGAAACGCAGACGCCGTTGGCAAGCCAATCGAGCAGGGTGGTTTTCATCCTCAATAACCTCTGCCATCAGTCGCAGTCAAAACACTGTGTGCCACAGCTGCCAGCGAGACGACAGGCAGAAGGGAAAATCACTGCCACTGTCATGCTAACTTCATTCACATGAGAAATGCCAAAATTAAGTGGAAGGGACCAGAACAGGTGACTGGCAGTGCTGGGTGCAAATTGGACTCAACAGAGAAACAACCAGTGAGGGCCACCCTGTAAGTACACCATGCAGGTTGACTTCCTGAGGAGAGTAAACACTCTTCAGTTTACACAACGTACTGTGAAAATAAACACGCCGCTACCTATTTTTTTTTTTTTTGCAAAACTCCAAAAACGTGCCTATACATACAGTTCAATGCAGTTAACAGTTGAAATATATATTAGTTGCCCCAACAACTTTTATTCCTTTCCAAATTAATTATGATTACAGGGATAGATTATTGATTAATAAAGACTTATTTTTGCGCAGCTCCTTGCACCATACTTCGTTATGATCTGAAAACACTTTTACCGTAGTTCAGGATTTGTAAGTTGGATCACATGATCAGCTGCATATGTATGGCTTTTCTGACATGGTAAACTTGCTCTGTAGCGCACCCGGTATAGCATTGGACTTGTGATGTGAAGCACTCGGGTAAGAGACCCGTGAAACAAGTCAATAAAAGAGCTCAAAGATGTATAGAAGCAAGCTAAAACAGCACAGATGCTTCAGAAAATGCATTCTCATCTCACATTTGCTTTTGTTAGTTCTGTTTTGCAGAAAACTTGTGTGTGCGTGTGTGTTAGAGAGAGAGAGAGAGATCATCATAGAAAAATTAAATTACCTTAAGAGTAATTGTAAATGTTGTGTTTATAGTGTAACAGAAAAGATACACTTCATCTTTAAACATCTCAACCAAGAAAAGAGGAACACACAGGGGTTTGAACAAAAAGATAATAGTACACGAATGATGAGTCGCAAATATGCACTCACCAACCCACTCTTGAACACACAATTATGCCTGTCATCGTGACCTTTGATTGGTGCTTAGTTGTTGTCATGGCAATACACCTCACACTTCTTCGGAGGAGGAATAATTCACTCTTCTCTGTGTTTTACACACATCTGTGTTGTGTGAAAGAGAGATGGCGCAATTAATCTACAATATGATCATTCAAGCAAACAAGTTGCAAATCCCTAAACCAGCTCTTAGTTTCACATTCCGCTCTGTTCTTGCTCATTTGTCTTTTCCGCAGTGTTTTCTCCTCCTAACAGTGCAATTACATTAAGAAACAGGAGGCAGGAATATTCAAGTAATAAATTCTCAGGGGAACAGTGGCAGTCCAATTACCGGTCAGCAGGTCTAGTCTAGAGAGAGGACACACGGTGAGAGAGAAATGAGTTTTGGCACAATTCACTGCTCGTCGAGCAGAATTCAGAGCTGATCTTGTTCCGTTTCCAGAATTTGCTTGTGTTTGTTTGTGTTTGCTGGGCAAAAGGTGACAGTCAGCCTGGTGCATTGGCACAGAGCTCATTTGTCTTTTTCAGAGGTGCTCTGTGTGAGGGCAAAGCACACTGTACTGCTTTGCAAATGCATACACTTACAAACACATAATCTGACTTTACGACTCTCCGCTTTTGTTTTTGTTTAAAGAATAATGTGTTCTCAATTTGGTGCATCATCAATCCTTTCATTCTTTCAATTTTAGTCACTGAACTATTCATGTCCGTTGGGCTGTTTAAAAAAAAAAAAGTAGCCTACTGGTTGACACATTTCTCCCATTACACAGTATCCCACGCAGCCCATATTTTAATATGCAGAATTTATTTCACCATATTAAAATAGAAAACATCTGCAACGATAGAAATGTAATAAATATGACAGTAAAGTATGATATATTTATTAATATTTTTAATAAATTAATTTATGCAAATGCAATGGAGAGTATACAAGAATATCATAAACTTGGTGGTGGGCTTTTATGACTTTTATGAGTCAGTAAGTAGTGACCTATATATGTTTGTATGTCTCAGGAGATATTAATTCTCCTGCCAGGCTGTTATTGTAAATAAGAACTTGTTCTTAATTAACTTGCCTGGTTAAATAAACGTTAAAGAAAAGTAAAGACCTAGTAACCACCCCATAACAAACTAGCAACACCCTACCTGTCACCCTAAACACCTTAGCAAATCACCAAGCAATGCTCTAGAAACCATCCATAAAACTACGGCAACCACCCAGAATACCCTGGCAACCGTTAGAAATGAGCTGGCAACCCGAACACCGTAGCAACTACTTAGCAACACCCTGCCAACCACCTAGAAGACCATAGTAACCTCCAACCAGAACACCATAGCAAACATCTAGCAATGCCCTGACAACCATTTACAACACCCTAGCAACACCCTGGCAAGCACCTAGAACACTACAGCAAACACCTAGCTATGCTCTGACAACCACCTAGAACACCTGACAACCATAACGCAAATAGCAAACAACCAACAACCACCCAGAAAACCATAGAAACTACTTAGCAATGCTAACCTAGCTACGTGCTAGCAACCACCTATATAACATTCTAGAAATGCCCTGGCAACCAACCAGAACACCACAGCAAACAAACAACAACGCCTTAGCAACCACCCAGAACACCCTTGCAACACCCTGATAACCACCTACAACACCCTAGCAACCACCAAGCAACGCTCTAGAAACCATCCATAAAACTATGGCAACCACCCAGAATACCCTGGCAACCACTTAGCAATGACCTGGCAACTAGAGCACCATAGCAACTACTTAGCAGCACCCTGCCAACCACCTACAAGACCCTAGTAACCCCAACCAGAACACCATAGCAACCACCTAGTAACCACTCAGAACAGCGTAAACACCTAGCAATACCGTGGTAACCAACCAGAACACCACACCATCCACCAATGCACAGGCAACAACCCAGAACACCCTAGCATCACCCTACAAAGCACCTATAGCAGCAACACTCTGGCAACCAACCATACCTTACTAGATATCACTTACTTTTAACTTTTTTTTTACTCTCCTTTAACAGTCAGAAGCAAAGCATGCTGGGAACTAGAAATCTGCTTTAACTCATTCAGTGAATGTGTGTATATCTGTGTACATATATTCACATTTATATGGGAACATCTATGAGCAATATATACTCAATAAAGGATCAAACATCATGAATATTAGATTTATCTTTGTCCTAATTTCTAAATATGTATCAGTATATAGCCATATATTGTCAATGCATATATTGCTGTATATTGAAAAATATAAGCACTAGTTTCCAATATATGGAAATTTATTATGTAACATGTCACATTATATTTTGCAGTATATTCCCATATATTTTTGTTTCGTAAGGGCTGGTAACTCCATAGGAGACTCTTTAAATATAATAAATGCCATAATTACATTTGATCTTTTTTGCAATATAGAATCCCTGGATGGAGTGTGATGTCATGTCCTGTTGTCCATATTCACAGTGGAGCCAAAATAATTTCACAAGTTTACAATCTAGTGTGAGCACATACTTTATCCCTTCACTTATTCTCAATATTTTCTTCCTTTCTGTTCTCTCTCTCTCTCTGTTCTCTGACACAGGTCATTAGGGAATGCTCTTCATTTACTGTTCACTGGAGCGTTGCGTTCACCTCGTGCTGCACACACGCTCACCCATTCACACAAACACTCAAGAACCCCAATCTACAGAAGATGGATCATATATCTGAGAGTAATAGGAGATAAAAAATATGTTCTTGTAAGGCGAGTGTTATTAAATGTGCAGAAGGGTGAGAGAAGTCTTTCATGTGATTGGATGAAGCTGGCTGCGGGGGTGATGCAACACACAGAGTCAATGTGATGAAGTGTCATCAGGGCAAAACGGCCGCAGGGACCCCAGTGTGAGAGTGCATTCATTAGACAGAGAGAGAGAGTTTGATCAAAGCCAGCACATTACAACAGCTTATTAAATAAAACAGGCAAAGTCAAATAGAGCAACAATTACAGAGAGGAATGAAGCAATGCATTCAACCGCAAAAGAGACTATATTAGCATTTCCTGTAGGGAACACTAGAGCTTGCAAGGGAGCAAATAAATAAACAAACAAACAAACAAACAAATAAACAAATAAATAAATAAATAAATAAATATTGCCAAAGTATTTTATTTTGATTTTTTGGAAAAATGAAAATTTGCATCCTGATATACAGGAAGGGAAGGAGTAGGACAGTAACCGAGTTTCCATTACAGATTTGTGCAAAATGTTTGTGAAATTTTATAAATGTCTTTAAAAACCTATTGCGAATTGACCGCATTTCCATTAACTGATGTTATGTGACTAAAACAGCAGCCTATACTAGCCATTATTTTCATAACATTAGCCATTATTTTCGAAGGAGATGAATGTGTGTGACTTTAGTAAAGCAGCGTGTAGAGTCACTTATGGGACACTTCTGAAACGTGCCGCAGCACAACTAGAATAAACAAGCATTGACTATAGTGGCCGCAATCAGCTCCGGTGTAGGAGCCATAATGCGCCGCAGACTTGTGCAGTGTAAGTGAGGGGTTATCCAAGCATTAATGGCAAGGACTTGTGAGCAGCCACGTATGAGGTGTTTCTTGGAGGTTATAGTACATTAAAGAATGATCATGTGACGTTTACGTATGCCAGGTGACACAAATGCAAAATAAACTGTTTCCATTGCAGTTTTCCGATATATTCCTTTTTCAAATCGCTTAAAATAAATAAATAAATAATAATTTTTTTTTTTTTAAAAACACCTCATGTGAGCTTAAAATCTTTTCGGCAATATTTGGGAGTTTTTGTGAAATTGATGCGTTTCCATTTTCAGTTCACTGAAAATCATTTAGCAATGTTCTGGCAACCATCGAGAGCAACATAGAAACCATTTAGCAACTGCCTGGCAATCATCAAGAACTGTGCAGCAACAATTTAGCATTGCCTTGGAAACCACCTAGAACATTGTAGCAACCAATATAGAAACACCATGGCAACCACCCGGAACAACCAACAAGCCACTTGGAGTGCTCTGATAACTAATCCTAGCAACCATTCAGCAACACCCTGGCAATCATTAAGAACTATTGCCATAGCAACCACATAGCAGCACCTTGGTAACTGCCCAGAACAACCTACCAATTACTTGCAGTGATCTGGCATCCACTTAGAATATCCTAGAAACCATTTAGCAACACCCTAGTAACCATCAAAAACACTATAGCAACCACTCAGCAAGAACGTCAAGAACAATGTAGCAACTAACTAGCAGCACTGTCCAAAAAACTCTAGCCAAAGATGTAGCAATACCCTAGCAACCACCTAGCATCACCCTAGCAACCTCTCAGAACAGCTAGCAACCACATTGTAATGCCCTGGGAAACAGAAAGAAAACCCTAGCAACAACCTGGCAATCAGTAAGGACTATGCACATAGCAACCAAATAGCAACATCTTGGCAACTGCCCAGAACACTCTAGTGACCATATACATTTACATTTAATCATTTAGCAGACCCTTTTATCCAAAATGACATACAAATGAGAACAATAGAAGCAATCAGACCACCGGGAGTGCAGCAGTATATAAGTGCTATGACAAGTCTCAGTTAGTCTAGCACAGTACATGTAGCTAGTTTTTTTTTTTTTTTTTTTAAATAAATAGAAAACGCCATCACTGGGAACCATCAAGAACACTATAGCAACCACATAACAATAACCTGGCAACCATCAAGTACGTTGTACAGTAGAAACTTTCTAGCAGCACTTTGGAAACCATCCAGAACGCTAAGACCTATAGCAACACCCTGGTAAGTACTCCGAACACCATGGCAACCACCTAGCATCGTCCTAGCAACCTCTCAGAATACATCAGCATTGTGCACAGGCAAAAATCACTCTACAAATGTTAAAGTTGTAGATCCCACTTTATATTTGGTGGCCTTAACTACCATGTACTTGCATTTAAATTATTAATTTGATGCAATGCACTTATTGTGTACATACATGTACATACATTGTACTTATATTTTAGAAAATACCTGCATGTAATGACATCTGTAATTACTTTGTGATTACATTTATAATTACATTGTTGACCCATCCCTTACACCTTAACCCACCCTTAAACCTACCCAGACCACCAAACCTGTCCCTAACCTTACCCGTATCCCACCTCAATAGCAGCAAAAGTGTTTTGCAACACAATAAGTATATTGTACTTTTTTTGATGTAAGTGCATAGTAGTTAAGGCCACCTAATATAAAAGTTTTTAAAACTTTAACCTTACAATTCTTTAAAAAGTGTAACTGATAAAAAAAGACTTGCAAGCTCTCTACTGTAAATCCATGAGAGGTTGACTAATGGAGGCTTTTACGTTTAAAGAAACGGAGAACGAGTGCAGAAAGTCATTGTCCTTTATCGAACAAACAGACAGGGATGGATGCTTGCCGAGAAAACAAGTAATCAGGACACACAGAGAAGAATCGATGAAAGTTTCTGAGCGGATCTACAAAAACAACCCGAGCACAGAGAACGTAAGTGTAAGACTCTTCAAAACGCATGAAGGCAGCAGTTTTCTATTGGAAAAATCAAATAAATCATTTAGGAGTCTTTCTAAATATACTGTTGTGTGAACACTGAGTGAGATTTACTAAGTAAATCCCATCCTACAAAAAGGATAAGCATGTGTGTGTGTGTGTGTGTGTGTGTGTCTGTTTTCCGGCACTTACCCAGCAGGTGTTTGAGCACAGCCTGGTTCTGGTCCCAGATGCTGTTAAATGTGCTCCAGCGGGACCGGCCATCTGGCAGGGGGTTTTTGCGGACCCATCCTCCACAGGCGTACTGGTAAAAATCCTGACATGGGTCAGCAGAGCGGTCCAGAGCTTCCACGATCTTACTGGCCACGGTTACACATGCCTCTGTTAGACAGATACTACGGGCGGGATCTGGGGTTAAAGACAACAGGACATGGTATTTGCAATGCGTTAAACTTAAACAAAATATGCAGATTATCTTGATTTCATCCATTTCAGTGGTCTGTTTTAGTCTGATTTTCACACTCGAAATCACCACCAAGTAGTTTTATGTATCAGCGGGTCTGGTATGTGACCAAAAGTGTGAATCATATCCACTGGCCAGTTTTCTTCGCAGTGCGATGAAAAAGAGATTAGTAAATAATAATAATAATAATAATAATAATAATAATAAGTCTCATTGAAGGCACGCAATTATTTGTCTTTCAGGACTGACACATTAACATGTGTTTGTTCAAATTAAAATGTTTAATTTTCACACCAGGACCTTTTTACAGGACTTTCGAACAGGACTTGAAAGACATTTTGATGAAACATTTTCTTCTTTAGAGTAACATGCACATAGTCTATGCAAGTGTGTAAACCCAAATGCTTCTTCACCAAAACTAATTGGAGTGCTCAGAAAATGGTCAAGGAGCCACATTGTACTTTTTTACTAACACACTTGAACATACTACTTGTTACAGTGAATCATGATGATGTATGGCAATTGTATTCAGTTCACCCAATTAGATGTGTTAGATGATCTCTCTGTGGTCTAAGAAGAAAGACATTCATACAAGCTTGAAACAATGGTGAGCAATATAGAAAAAAATATTTCTTATATATACACAGTGAATTCAGAAGTATTCAGACCCCCTTCACTTTTTTTCAATTTTGTTGTGTTGCAGCCTGATACCAAAATTGTTTAAAATCATTTTGTTCCCTCATTAATCTACACCCCGTACCTCATAATGACAAAGTGAAAACAGAATTTTAAAAATTTGTGTAAATTTATTAAAAAGAAAAAAAAACTGAAATAATCACATTTACATAAGTATTCAGACCCTACAATAACACCTGGGAAATTCTACACTAAATAAATATACTTAACTGATGTCTTAAAAGCATGTCTGCTTAATCAGTGTTAATTAGCATCTTATTTATCAGTAAGTTATTATGTTACATTTTACCTCTGTTATAGCGGACTCCCAGTGTAATCGCACAGCCAAACAGAGCTAGAAGTGAAGCGAGAAGCAGACCGGCCAACACTACTTCCAGCTGAGTCCTCCTGCCCAGTGGACCAAACAACTGAATACCACCCTTACGGAAGCCCACCTGAAAGAGAGTCAAATATTGATCATTGAGTCTGTTGTTACTATTTGCTGGGAAACATCCCAAACTATGTAGACAAAAAAAGTATTTAAAAGTTTGGGATGTTTTTGGATATATAGCATGGTAGTACAATTCTCTTTGGCATGTCTTGGATCATGTTATGTAAATCCCATGCTATAGGAACTTAAATAGATTTTCCGCTTTAGGGTTAGGGTTTTTTTTCCCACTGGGATCATTCAGTCCCATGATATATATCTGAATACCATGGCATTACCATCTGATACCGACACTATAACATGACCGTACATTTTTGTGAGAATAAATGGCTGACAAATTGTGGCACTGCAGTTTAAATACTTAAAATGTTCACATGGTGCAAGTACTCTGGCCGGTGACTAATAGTGATCTCATTCTCCCTTTCTTTCGCTAATAAAAAATTCTGTTTAAAACACTGAAAAAAAAAAGTCTTCTCATAAAGATCTTCTCAAAAAAAGAGCAATGACTTCTTGCGTAGAAACATTGGGAACATCACGTAAGGCTTTTGTGTCAAAATATACTGCACGTCTCTTAACATCATTCAACACCCAAAGAACAAAGAACAAGTTGCCTGGGGGATACCGTATCAAATATATGCGTCATATCATTGCTTGCACGGCAAACCAACAGAAGAGGTGTCACATTTCCTGTTTGACATAAAAGTGAGCAACAAATGAAAGGGGCCACATGAATCGATATGAATTAATATCAAATGTCATTCATAATTCAGCTTAGGAAATTCCCTGGAAATCTGACCTGCTGTTTTCTTCTGCTGAAAGGTATAAGAATGTGTCAACATTAGAAATATTACTGGAAGAAAAGCTGCTAAATATTTCTCATGCTGTTAACAGTGCTTTCTTTCCAATTACCATACAGTACCATAAGTAATACTTTTAAAAGGGGATGATACAGGTTTTCTGTGTTTTGAGAACATTACTCATACCTGGATAATTGCTCAGATCGATTCTGCATTTTTATAACAAAAAAATAAATGTATTAGGTCCTAATCCGTTTGCCCATTTAGTCATATGTCATTACATAGTAATGAACCTAATAGGTCTAGTTTTTCTACTGTACATTTATGACTTTTTATATTAATGACCTCCATTATAATTGGCTAATTTTCACATACCAAAATACTGTTGCTCATTGGGGTCAAGTTGATGAATACTGAATAGGCTGATATATAAATGTGAGTGGTAATACATTAATGCTTTAATGGTTGTGACATAATATCTGTGACAATTCCTGCTAGGCTGGCTTTAACAGCTTAATTTAGGTTGGATTAATCTGGTTTGTTACACTGTAGAGAAAGAGACGAAAAGAACAAGAACCTTTTTTTTTTTTTTTTAAATCCCAACCACTGGAGTACTTCAAGGTTCGGTGCTTGGTCCCTTCCTGTTCTCCAAATATTTATAAACCATCAGACCTACACTCTTAAAAATAAGGATTCTTTATTGGCATTGATGGTTCCATGAAGAACCTTTAACATCCACGGAAGCTTTGCAATGCACAAAAGTTTCTTTATAGTGGAAAATAATTTTTTTTTAAAATACTTGTTTAGCTTAAGATCTTGACACACAACAACAATTTTTTTTCTCTTGCCTCTCATGACTTCTTTTATTAATGACCTCTTTTATAATTGGCTAATCAAAATATTGTTGTCCTTTGGGGTCAATTTTCAGAATACTGAAATGTGTGGATGATGATAATACATAAATGTTTTAATTGTTGAGACATAATATCTTTGACAATTTCTGCCTTGCTGGCTTTAGCAGCTTAATATGGATTAATTTGGTCTGCTTCACTGGAGAGGAAGTTTTGTGAAATACCTCAATACATTTTAGAAACTGCAAAAGAACAGGAACAAATCATGTTTTCCATGATACATCTGCTGTAAAGAGCATAAGAGTTCTACAGCTTTGAAAGAGACTCCATGCTAACTGTACAAAACAGTGTTAATTCTGCTGGACCTTAATCACAGTGAAAGCATATACTCTACCCTCTAGACCACGGGTGTCAAACTCAGTTCCTGGAGGGCCACAGCCCTGCAGAGTTTAGGTCCAACCCTGCTCTGACACACATACCATGCAGTTATCAAATAAGCCTAAATGACTTGATTAGCTGGATCAGGTGTGTTTAATTAGGGTTGCATCTAAACTCTGCAGGGCTCCGGCCCTCCAGGAACTGAGTTTGACACCCCTGCTCTAGACACTGGACATGGGTAGATTATGCATGCTGACTTTGAGGGAAGCAGTATCTAAGTAATATCAGTTAAACACTGGTGTACCTCAAGGCTTGGTGCTTGGCCCCTTCCTTTTCTCCAAATATTTACAAACCATGAGATCAACACACTTAAGAATTAAGGTTCCTTTTTGGCATCAATGGTACCACGAAGAACCTTTAGCATACATGGAAGCTTTCCAATGTACAGAAAATGTTGACACACTAAAAGGTTATTTGGGGAACCCAAAATGTTTTTTTTTTCTATAGCAGCAGTTCTTAACCTTTTTTCAAGTGCGACCCCCTTTCCTGAATGACAATGTTTTGCGACCTCCCCACCGAAAAAAAATAATATCGAAACTAATATATTTATATATTTTATAACATAAAAACATCATCAGTGTTTCTACTCACTCAACAAATCTAATGTAAACCAATAACTGCACTTCTCCGGCAATATCAGTGCGCTCGTCAAGTTGGAGAGAAAAAAAAATGAACTCTATTTAATTTTCATGATTATCTGCTCTTTTCATATCCATTGCCATTCACCCAATACAATTGGTCACTATAATTTGACACTGGAATCAATGCTAATTGATCAGCAGCTCTTTGTCCACACATAACAGAAACAGCCTCTTTAGCGCAAGGTAGAAAAAAAGTCTCACCTGAATTGCGTGGTTTTCCAGTTTTGGCAATCCAGTGAGAGATAATGAAGGAAGCGCGAAGAGTTCTCTCATTCGCCGTAGCGGCTTTCTGTAGCAGTGATTTTTGACCACGTAATGTAAGTTAGCTCCTGTAGTTTTTGCTGGAAAAACTCCAGCGGTTTTGGCTGCAGTAATTTTCGTTTAGTTGTCAAGTCACTGTTATTTATATAGCGCTTTTTACAATACAGATTGTGTCAAAGCAGCTTTATAGTATAAAGCTTTTCAAAATGAAAGTCTTCCCGTGACCCCCCTTCTACCTCTTTGCGACCCCCAGCTTAAGAACCGCTGTTCTGTAGCATCGCTGCGAAAATGCCCTTATGGAACATTTGTATCAGGGGTCATCAAACTTGATCCTGGAGGGCTGGTGTCCTGCAGAGTTTAGCTCCAACTTGCCTCAACACACCTGGCTGGAAGTTTCAAGTTTACCTAGTAAGACCTTGATTAGCTGCTTCAGGTGTGTTTGATTAGGGTTAGAGCTGAACTCTGCAGGACACCGGCCCTCCAGAACCGAACTTGGTGACTCCTGCTTTATATTAAAGAGTGCATTGTCAGTATTTCCAACTACTGCTATATTTACCCTTTCATCTAATGTTCTCACAGTGACTATGTATCCCGACTTGCCTGGATATCTCAGCCTGGAAGAAAGAACATCACCACCAACTCAAGACAGATTTTTTTTTTCCTACTAGCCTAGTAATTCAACAACTTTACTGTCAGCTAGATTTTCTGCGGTAAGAGCATCCAACCAGGCAGGAAACAGCTGAAATTTTCAGAGCACATCACAACTACCCAGCAATTGTTGTTTCGCCGTGTACTTTTCAAAGGAATTGTGCAACAGCAATACTCCTCACTGTCTCTGAACTAACAGCTTAAATTATTGGTTTCCTTATTTGTATGTGGCATTAAAATGTCTGAATGTAAACATAAAATGTACACATCCACACTGAGCCCTGACCCACACCCACCTCCACACTGTCAGGAGAGATGGCTCCATCTGCATGGACATCTGTCCCATCCTCCTCCTCAAACGTTGCACGCTTGTAGTTAGACATCTGAAAGGAGACAGAGAGTACTATGTATAAATATGTTGAAATATTACTTTTGTTAGCACTACAGGCCAGTGTACACCAGAAAAAAATAAATAAATAAATAAAATATCCTGAGATGTGATGTGAACAGCAACAGGCAACAGATGGGAAAATAGTCAATTTTGCCGTTTTAAGTGACCTTCCAAAACAATCAGGCACTGGTAGAACATCTACTAAAGAAGTGTTTGTGATTTATATGTCGCTTGCGAAAAAAATATTTCACACAGCCACTTTAAAGTAGCTGTCAATTGAGAAAGATGCACCATGAAATCAAAATAGACCCTATTTACTTTCTTTATATTAAGTTCCCACAGAATCTACAGAAAACAATTTTGAAGGCCTTGAGGCGAGAGTCTGAGCTAAGAGTCTGAGGACAAGTAATACTGCAAGAGTGTGTGAAATGGAGATGAATGTTGGGTGGGGGGGATTCCTTGTTTCCTCACCCCCATCTTGGACGTCAGAGAGGAATTTATACAAACACATTTGCACACACACACACACACACACACACACACTTCTCACTGTTCACAACTGAAGAGGTGGCTAATCTACACCCGAGGGCAGCACTTTGCTGTGTAAGTCTCACTGTTATAAGCATTACCCTACAGAGAACAGAAACTCTTAGTTAAATCTAACCTTATTTACGCCGTCTTTTGAAATCTCTCTGCCTGTGCTGACAGCCATGTAAACAGCAGACGCACAGGCCTACAGCAAAACCTCCCACCCAGGTTAACAAGAGCAGACTAAACAAGACAGCGCGAGAGAATCTCTCTCACACAGTGACTTAATGAATCTTAATTAGACCAACCATAGACTTTATAAATATATATGAATTAAATAATCAGAAATAGTACTGACTAACACGTCACACATTGTGCATTCCTAAAATAAAATAAAACATTTTTTGTTTTATCCGTTGTTTTGTCCCTGGAGGTCGTGTTAAATTTATATAACTTCTAAAGGCAAATTTGTCCAGAAAGTCTAGCTAAGTAAACATACAACAGACATAAAACACAGAGATCTACCCAGAGGAGAACTCTACTGCTCAAAGTTTGCTTTTTCAAATCTTTGGAGATTTTGAGTTCTCAATTGTTTCATTTATGTGTCAGCTTTAAAAGAAACAATGTGAGACTAGTGTGTTTTTCTCAGGAAGAAAATGTTTCCATTTGCTTTCTATTTAAAAAAAAAAAATAAAAAAAATTCTTAATGCAAACAATTTTTGTTGGGTTTTAATTTACATACTTTCATCAGCTAAAAGTCCTCGTCTAAAAGACACACACACACACCACAACTGTTTAGAGCAAGACAAAAGAAAGCACTGGGAGCCCTTTGCAACATGCTTTAAAGTTCAAGCGGAACGCCACACTCAATCACCTCGGCTGTTAGTGTCTCAGCTGAATAAGTGTTGTATCTTCGCAGCCAGATTTGGAGTTTCAGTAAGCTATTCCTCAATGGGCTTTTACAGGAAACCATAAATGAGATTACAAAGACAAAAACTCTGACTCATGGTGATGTGAAACAAATGCACATGCTAAGCCCACACAAACATGCAGTTTAACAACTGCTGATCACTGTCTTGACATTTTCCCGTATATAGTGGAGCGTTTCCTCATAAGCAGTCAATTAACACTTTAGTTGTTAGTCATAGCTTTCCATGCTTCTTTGCAATGCAATGGCCGTGGTTGAGAAGGGGGTGGAGTTTTAGGAGGTCAGAGCCACAAGAATTCCCTCCAGAGGTCTGGACAAGATTCACCAGATTCCTGGGTGGCAGGTCACGGACACTCCTCAGAGGAAGGAAAAACCACCCATGCGTACTAGTACTGAAGTTCCTCTTTCATGTCTACCTGACACATTCATGACATACCATCATGTGAAATTAAGCATTTTTAGTCTCAAAGTTTATGTTGGGAATAGCATACCATACTATACTTATACCATATACTTTGAAATCACTTTTTTTTTCCGCCAAATTCTGATTCATTTCTTTATTTTTCAATTTTTTCCATTCCTTCTGGATTCTTAATTATTATTATTAATAATATTAATATTAATCATTATTTTTATGGATTCCATTTTAATGGTTGAATGCATTTTTAGCAATCAGAAAGCATATCTAATTAATTGAAATTATGAAACTTATATAATTTAACATCAAATTATTAAAATTACATTTTTAGGGCCTTATGAAATGTGTTTTGTTTTTCCCAAATTCAGTTTTTTCATTTTAATGACCATTTATGATAATAAAAATTAGAGTCAAAATACATGGCTGCAAGAGGTGTTAAACATGCAAAGCATATGCAGAATGCAGTGTGCAGTTTCACACAGTATGTATTCCATTTTGAACACAGCCATAGTCTTAAATAATAACAGATATAGAGTGTCATTACAGACTCCAGTCCGGCTCAACAAGCAAACACATTGACCAGCGGTCACAGCAGACCAGATAAAGCCACTGACGGATGACCGAGACTCACCGTTCATCAGCGCAGTAAGACACCAGCAATCCAAAAGCAGAAGTGAACTGGTGCCACTGCTGTGGAACGACTGGAATAAACCATCGACTGGAGGACGGGGGGAGGAAAGCCAATGTTTTGTTAACATGACCCAGAAAGGGCAGGTTGCTACCGTGGGAGAGGGAAAGTTGCTGGGAGTGAGGAACAGATAAACCTCACTTCCGAAAAGGAGACTCCTACCTCGCTTACGTGGGTAAGAGAGAAACACATGCATATGGGGAAGCTGTAAAAATGTCACTGAAGTTACAGTAAACAGTCGTTGTGGCTTGAGCCAATGGTGAACGTCTGGGGATATGGGATAATGTGGGACTCTAACCATGTGAAACCGGGAACAGATCATGGCAAACACTCTTCTGCATTTATTTGTGCTGTATTAGCACTTCTAAAACATTGAAAAGACATGAAGAAAATGAAAGTTTCCAACACATCCCATTTGATTCCAATCAAAATGACTTGAAAGCACATCATATCATAATTATGACTTTTCAGAAGGATTTGAAGTTGGCATAATGCACATTCATTAACAGAATTTATGCTTTGACAATAAAATGCTAAAATCTTGCCAAATATTCTTCATCGGTTCCGTCTCCCTCTCGACGGCCCTCCAGGCTGCCTTTCTACATTTGTTCATTTATCATCCTTCATCTTCTATAAACGTCCTCATTCCAACCTCTCGAGAAACAGCCTGTATGACTCAATAATTTGCTTCTGTTTAGTAAATATTTCTGAAATACATTCATAGTTCACGAATGACCTCACATAGGTTATAAAACCACTGAATTCACAAGCTTACCAGGAAAGGCATTTTTGCTTACACCTTGAAAACATGTTAGTGTATACATCTTAATCATTATTTATATATATATTTTGCAAGGTTAAAACGTATTTTCATCATAAATAATTATCTTTATAAATATCTTATCATATATAAGCTTTTAGGGAAGTTGTAGCACATGACATTTTACAAACATGTAATAAAAAGATCAAATTGTCAGATATTTTAACAGATATATTGACCTGGATGATATCTTAATTACATAACACGTTTCTGCATATTGGTCGCACTACATGATTTTTTTGATCGCACCACATGAATTTGATTTGGTGGATAAGGGTTTTTGATGCATAATATTTTAGCATAAAAAGTTTTGCTTTCAAGAAGATCAGTGGTACCACCCTGACATGTTTTTGGCTTCATCTCCCAAAAATATAAAAGTTAATTCATTATATATCAGTGTTATTTAATATTATTAATATACTATTATAGTATTCATTCATATTTTGAATTTTTTTATTAGTTTTACTTTATTTATATTAAGCTTTTTAACTGATTTGTATTTCTTTAGGTTTCATCATTTTAGTACTTATTTTATTTCATGTATTGTTTTCATATTTTAAGATTTTTTACAATTAAAGAAAAGTATTTGTAATACTTTATTTCCAGTAATATTAATAAATATTTGAAACAGTTTTAGTCAACATTAACAACACTGCGTCATGTAAATGGTGTACTGGAGTCCGTGTTTACATGATGTGCACTGTATTCATTTTTGAATAAATTATCAGATTCAGGGAAAACTAGACGGGAACAAAATCCCAGTGAGGGACCCAAATCCTGCCTTGAGTTTGCAGGCCTGTTCATCGGCCCATGTGTGTATGTGTGAAACACACAGCCACGGCTAAAGGTCAGGCCGTCATACACGTTCTCACTACCCATCCCATCACCATGGCAACAAGCCCCCATCAAACAAACTATCACTAATTAAATCAATATTTTCTGTATCCTTTCACAGGCTATTTGATTGGATAGAGGAGCGGCCAATCAGAAGCGTTCAGCAGGAACAGCTGTGAGGTGGTGTGGGGTCACGAGCAGCCTTTAGTGCACCACGACACAATGACGCACAAAAAATAAACAGCAATATAGAGGTAATAATAAAGAGAGAGAGGACATGCACATGGAGGTTATGAAACCAGCTATAATTGTTATTTATGAAGGCCTTTTTAAAGCCTTGACGCAATGGAGAAAAACAGAAGGTCTCTCTACATCAGCCTTGATACTTTTAAAGGTAAACATGATATATTATCCAAACATACTGTAAACAAGGAGCAAAGAGTACGGTTCCAGTGTTCGGAAAGAGGCTGAAGTTTATTTTCAAGGTCCTTGAATATTTCAATCCAACATAAAAGCTGCACATAAAATCTCTCCATATATGTGACCCTGGACCACAAAACCTTACGTCTTAAGTCGCTGGGGTATACTTGTAGCAATAGCCAAAAATACACTGTATGGGTCAAAATTATAGTTTTTTCTTTTATGCCAAAAATCATTAGGATATTAAGTAAAGATCATA
This sequence comes from Onychostoma macrolepis, assembly GCF_012432095.1. Taxonomy (NCBI): domain Eukaryota; kingdom Metazoa; phylum Chordata; class Actinopteri; order Cypriniformes; family Cyprinidae; genus Onychostoma; species Onychostoma macrolepis. Next base: position 3,854,881 of record NC_081169.1, read on the forward strand.
TTCCATGAAGGTATTTTGTAAATTTACTACTGTAAATATACCAAAACGTCATTTTTGTTTAGTAATATGCATTGCTAAGAATTAATTTGGACAACTTTAAAGGCGATTTTCTCAATATTTAGATTTTTTTGCACCCTCAGATTCCAGAAAAATTTACACTTAAGACTGGTTTTGTGGTCCAGGGTCACATATGCTCAGATATTACTAAAACAGCTGTCGTGAAAAAAAAAAAATGATACAGTCAGAATTTGGGAAATATACAAATGCGCCAATACTTATGCACATACTGGCCAGTGCAATTAATTAATTATATTAAAATTAAATAAATATTGAGCATTTAAAGAAACATCAACTTTAAATGTTACAAGTGAATTTAGAAATCATGTAAGGTATGAAATATTTATGTTGATTTTGAAATTTGAAAGATTACTTTTGCCAGTATAAATAAATAAATAAATAAAATATTATTCAAATATATAACAGAAAAATATAATTTAAAAAATATATTAAAAAAAGAGTAATATAATAATAGTCAAGTCAAATTTATTTGTAGTGTTGTTCACAATACACATTGTTTATAACAGCTTCATATCTACTTTATAGTAGCATTTGGCAGATTAGATATTTTCTATATAGTATATTTCACTTTACATGAGTATACTGTATGTATGCAGCTAAAATAGGATATACTATATTAGCCAACTTTTCATATATTACTCAGCGATAATGTAGTTTCTACTACTTTTCATCGATAAATGGAACACACAGTTGAGATTTGTGATATTGTACATACATAACATAATAACATCAATATTAATATACTAATTAGCATTTTTAAATATAAAAAATTAGATGACAGTAAATGTATTTTAGGGAATATGACCATCCTTTTTTTTTTTTTTTTGCAACGTACTGTTGAAACCTCAGGTTCTATACAGAAAAAAATAAATAAATAAAATTTCTAACCGTGGCCAGTGCATATTAGACAATCATAAAATACTCTGTTGGAGGTTAACTAATCATAACAGATGCTGTTTACTAGTGGTTCAACAGATCACAAAACTCACGTTTCGGATCATATTGCGATTTTTGAGTCACGGATCAGATCATTTTTCAGATCAGCGAGAAAAAAATTACATTTATATCAATGTAACTTTGCTTTCCTATTATTACTTAAAGCACACTTTAATTACTTCTTCACAGTAAAAACTACTAGCCTTACTAAGAAAGTTCAATCATGATTTAAGGCATAGATAAATACAATATAGCAAAGTTACAAATAGAATAAGGTCTAACAGTTGTATTCAGGATACAGAAATGTAATAATTAAGTGTAAAATAACACTGCATAGTGTTCACTGTATGAATCAAACAGAATAATCTTTGTTACAGTTGTGTTTTGTTGTTTGCTTAACATTAATTACAGACAGCAGCAGGTATTTATAGGCTGCTGTCCCATCTGATTTCTTTCTCAGATGTTTTTATTCACATAATCCACTGTTTATGAGGATGATTGCTGAGATGGGTATTTTGATAATTGTATGCGTGTGTCTGCTCTAGCTCAGGGAGATGTGAAAAATGACTCAATTGGGTGTTTGCGTGTTGTCTGAAATGCGCCTCTGTGTTTGCGCACTTCAGGTGTGTGTGGCTGTGCGCATAGAAAACAGAGCGCGAGTATTGAATTGAGTTCTTTCGCCTCTTCTTGCGTTGTAATGGTTTAAAAATGCTTGACTGTTTAAAAGACAAAACACATACAAGTGACAAACTTTCACTCTATGATGGCTACATTTTGCAGGTTATGCGCAAATTTTAACCCCTATCATTTACATTCAGAAGTCTTAAAGGTACAGTATCCCAAAAAGGTTGATGTAATTCTAAAAGCAAACCGTCATACATGTGTATAAGTTAAAAGGCCAACGAGAAACATATGGCGAGACGGAGAAAAAGAGCAGCCTTGCGAGGGGAAGGGAGAGGTTTTCCCAAGTTCCAGGAGTGGTGCGGCGCTTTCTCTGCGCGGAATGTGATTGTTTGAAGTGGTTTCCTGAGGAGTGTTTTTGAAAGGAAACAGCTCACTGGGGGAAGGCTGGCATAGCCCAACCTCTGCCCCTGAGAGCTAGAAATACCCTCACACTCCTGCCCCGAGAAACCCACCCAAGCCAAAGCCACCTTGAAGAGAGAGAGAGAGAGGGAGGGAGAGATAAAGAGAGAGAGAAAGAGAGAGAGAGAGAGAGAGACAGCTACATAACACACACACACACACACACACACACAGACTAGCGCTGCCACACACGTCCCTGTCGGCCCTCAGAGACCATCTGAGGGAAAGATGAGGTAACAAAGCCTGCTTTACACAGCCAGCATGGGCATTACTCCATCCACACGAGAGGAATACCGAAGAGAGAGGGTGGGAAACAGCGCGAGTCATCGGTCTGCAGTCCCCTAAATGAAGGTGCTCAGACAGTCTGTCGCCGGCAGACGTGGGTGAGGTCCCAGAACAAATAATCACACACACGTACATAATTACATACACAATCTACATTGTCTGAGTTGATAAAATATGAATGCATTTACAGATGAGTGATTACTACAAATATATTTCACGCAACAATAGGGTTGTTTAATTTTGTGGGGGGAAAAAAATAAATGTGATTTTTCAATAAAAACTGTCAGTTAAAACACAAAAATCCAGATTTGCTGTGCTTGTTTGTAGGGCTGCACAATTTGGTGTGTTTTTATGTATCAATATTGCTCCCAAATAATAATATTAATAATAATAGTAGTAGTAGTAGTAATTATTATTGTTGTTGTTTTTCTTATTTTTCTTATTATTATTATTATTAAAAATAAAATACAAAACCTGCAAAAAAATATGCACAATATAAGAAATACCTATCGTAATATTTCACTGCAAAAAATAACACTACTGATAACTATATTTACATCGTAGAATTGTAAAATTACAACACTAGTGTCTTTTTTGTCTAATTTTAACTGTAAAACATAAACAGCCTTAAAACAAGGTTTACATTTACTGGAAAAATGTTGCATGAGATTTTAATTAATTTACAAAGAAACGTTTTGCTTGTTTGTTTTTATGTTTTTTTTTTTTTTCTGCACATTTTAGCATGAATCTAACAAAGTTTAGTGAGTTTTATGCTTAAAACATGCAATAACTACTTGCCAGTTGGCTCAGTTCTACCAAAATAATCTTGTATTTTGGAGGAAGTGAGAGCATTTTCCAGTTTAATCAAGGTTTTGAGGTGTGACCACACACACACACACAATCTGTAAAATCTTAACAGCAAATGGCAGGGCCTAAGTGACCTTGCCTGATCATTTGAGGAAGTGGAATTCCTCTCAGGGTGTGGATTACACAAACAAAACACACTTATGCACGGAAAAACATAGCCTCCCCGAAAGTGGATATTGAGCAGCTGGGAAAGCTCTGATAAATTGGATGACACCAGATCTGTAATTAGGCCAGTGCTCTACAGAGACTTCAACTCACCGACATCACCGACCCAATGTCTTTCTGCTCAGGTGTTAACTTCATGCAATCTTTTTATGGTTCTGTAACAACTGCATGAAGTCAAGAGCTTTTGTCTTACACAAAATGAATGCTATGTCATCATTTAGTCACCTTCATTACAAACCCATAAGACTTTCGTTCATCTTCGAAACACATATGTATATTTGAATCAACTCTGAGAGATTTCTGTCCCTCCACTGAAAGTTCAATCCACCAAAACTTTTAAGCTTCAAAAAGTTCATGAATACATCGTAAAAATAATCCATTTGAATCTGGTTTAAAGTCTTCTGAAGAGACACAATCATTTGATATGATGAACAGATGTAACTGAGACTTTTATTCAAATATAAAACAGATTTAACAAACATACAAAGAGCACATCAAATATGGTCAATGGAAGCTCAACTTTCTTGATGCACAAGAACAAACCTCATTCAGAAGACTTTGATTAAACCACTCAATATGGATTATCATGGAATCATGTGCATTATGGATGTTTTGAAACTTTGGTCAATGAATGAAGGGACAGAAATCTAATTTAATTTAATTAAAAGCATCTTAAAGTGCGTTTCAAAGATTAACACGACTCCATACAGCAATTTATTTTATTTTATTTATTTATTTAAAAAAAAAAAAAAAATTGATGAGGATTTTTGACTATTCAAAAAGAGTCAACAAAATTTTCTAAAATGTTAATAAGTTCATATTTTAATCTATTTACGTAAATATATTTTCTACTAATATTTTTGGCAATTTTTGTATATATTTTTAAATATATTCTAAAAAAAAAAAAAAAAAAAAAAAGATTTTTAAATCCATTCATGTCACATATAAAGAAAAACCTTATGTATTGTCTTTAACACATACAGGTGCATCTCAAAAAATTTGAATATCATGAATATCATTTTTCTGTAACGTATTTCAAAGTGAAACTTTCATATACAGTATTCTAGATTCATTACATGTAAAGTAAAATACTTCAATTTTTTTTTTTTTTATTTTTTTATTTTAATGATTAGAGCTTACATCTTATGAAAGTCAAAAATCCAGTCTCTCAAAATATTAGAATATTTACATTTGAGTTTCATTAAATGACCATCTCTACAGTATAAATTCTGGGTATCTCTTGTTCTTTGAAACCACAATAATGGGGAACACTGCTGACTTGGCAATGATCCAGAAGACAATAACTAACACCCTCCACAAAGAGGGTAAGTCACAGAAGGTCATTACTCACAGGGGTGGTTGTTCACAGAGTGTTGTATCAAAGCATATTAAATGCAAAGTGCAGCCATCTACCAGGAGATTTGGGAGCACTTTATGCTTCCATCTGCTGACAAGCTTTATGGAGATGCTGATTTCCTTTTCCAGCAGGACTTTAGCACCTGCCCACAGTGCCAAAACCACTTCCAAGTGGTTTCCTGACCATGATATTACTGTGCTTGATTGGCCAGCCAACATGCCTGACCTGAACCCCATATAGAATCTATGGGATATTTTCAAGAGAAAGATGAGAAACAGTCGATTCAACAATCCAGACGAGCTGAAGGCTCAATAGTGCTGATCGCTTCCATGCCGCACCTCACTGATGCTGGAGTTTGGTTTGGTTAAAGGAGCCCTGACCAAAGTACTGAGTGCATAAATGAACATACTTTAAAGAACTTTTTTTGATTGATCGTAGGAAATATTCAAATATTTTGAGATAATGGATTTTTGACTTTCATGAGCTGTAAGCTCTAATCATCAAAATTAAAACAAATTTTTTTTGAAATATTTTACTTTACATGTAATGAATCTAGAATATAGGAAAGTTTCACTTTTTGAAATGTTACAGAAAAAAAAATTGAGATGCACCTATATAACACATTTTAGTAAAATTGGTAAGCAATACTTTACAGTATTCCAAACAATTACAGTATTACAATATATTACAAAAAAATAAACATTAATAAATCATTATAAATCTAGTTTTGATCTCTAATCGGCTATTCCATCCACGTTTTCACTTAGTATGAAAATGTATTTTGGAATATTAAAGTATATTGGTATATAAGTAGTTCATAAGTTTGAACTTTTTCATATTCCTTATTCATTCATTCAGTAAGGGACAGAATTGTCATTTTGGTTGCCATTATTGTAATATGTATGCCTGTTTTCTATATTCTCACTGTCTCTGTAATAAAAGCCCAAATGTACTTTTTTAGTGTTTTCACAGAAATCTAAATGAAGTGCAAAGTAAGTTAAACAAATTTATTTTCAGTTACACTCTCAGAACCTCTTTTAATAAAGCCAAAAATCATTGATATGTTTGCTGCTCTTTCTGCTTCATCTTTTGACATATGACTTTAAGGTGTGGCGATTCAGTTGTTATTTTCTAGAATAAAACAATTCTGCATGACTATGTATGAAATTACATTTAAATTCTTAAAAAAAAAAAATGCTAGAAACAAACCCTTTGGTCAATCAACAGACTGACTCCCACCCCAAACTCACACCATCGGCAGTCAGACTGCTAAAAAAAACCCCAAAGAAATGTTTTGGAAGCAACACAGAGTCACAGTCTTGTTCAGGAAGTCAAGCTACCAATAGCTTTCAGTCACTACACATTACACTGAAATAAACCAAAGAGTTTTATCTAAAACATTACACGCTTTAAGCTTACACTTAATTTAGATTTGTTCCTTCCTTTTTGGTAAAGTAACTGTAATGCTACAAATAAAGTGAATGTGAAAGGGTGAGCGGGCGAACGGGAGAGAGTGAGAGAGAAACTGCTGGCCCGAGCTCTCAGTGGTGACACGAAACGGAAGTCAGGGTTCAGCAATCTCCTTTTCCTCTTTTCTTCAATTCATGACCTCTCTCCACACTCCGACAGCGAGACCCGCTCAATAACTCGCACATGCACACACAAACACACACCTGTTATGCAGACAGAGCAAACCACTAATTATCTCTCAGACATATCCTCAGACACTTTACTGCATCCAAACAGTGACTGTTTCTGCTTACCAGGACTGATCAACATCTTTTGTAGGCCTTGGTACAATGAGTCCCAAACATAAGCATAGACTACAACTACAATCAGAGGGAATTGTTAGGCTGAAAAGAAAGTCGCTCAGGCCACTAAACCAAGCCTTCACTTGGGAAAGAGAAACTACAAATGATAACTTATTTTAATATCTCAACTGTTTCTTTAAAAGTAAATCAAATTGAGAGAAAACCGAGACACCCTAAAGTTGTGAAACAACTTCATAGGTCCAGACATGTCACCCATCTACCTTGGTTGACATGTCTGGACCTATGAAGTTCTTTAAAAATACATTTCAAAATGCACTTCATACAGAAAATGACTTGAACACATCCTCTACGATAAACATGTTTGCATGCAGTCATTTCACATTTTCCATGTGGTTCAAAGGAAAAAATGTATAGAAGTCTTAATACAATGCTGAAATTCATTCAAAATGGCATAAGTGGTTTGCAATCATCTTTATAACTGTTTCCTAATAATAAAAAGCAGTGAAGCAATTCCTTTTAAAAATATTATTCATATTTTTAAAAAAAGAAAAAGAAAAAGAAAATCCACTAAATCAAAGTCAATGTGGTATAACCAACATGCAGGAACCCATTTTGAGAAAATCATAAAACAGATGCTCTTTAGACCCCTAATGAGTCCAGATCAATAAGTTTTAAGATATAACTATTACATATTCTGACATTTGTAGATGTTTGTTCAGGTCAAATGGAGTAACCCTAAGAAAATCTCTTGATATTCATGACTCCAAATGTCATGATATTTAAAAAATACATATATAAATAAAATAAAAAATTATATTATATTATATTACACATTTTACATTTTAAAATGTAACTCAATGTTGCTTGCTGTTTAGTGTTTATTCTAATTATCTGTGATATTTCCTAGCAATTTCTGACGAAAACTGTTTCTACACCATTTTTTTCCAGTGTAGATAACTACATAAACATTGACAGATATAACATTTCTAAGAACTTGCCACCTGTTTTAATCTAGATTTTCTTTTAAACTAGATATTTTGGGGGCTCATTGACCCAAATGCTATTTAGACTAGAGACACAATAGGATGTAAATGCTGCATAAGTAGTGTTTGCACCAAATATAAACAGCTACAAATAGCATCTTGTTTTCATTAACTGCAAATGGTGATAAATGCTATTCACACAAAGTGAAAGCAATATGCTGTACTAAAGCTAAACTGTCTGAGCAATAATGGCAGAAACATCACCACAACTATATTGAAACAGCCTGTAGTAAACACATACTTGTGCATATATTCTCACCGTCTCCGTTAAGTCAGCAACGGCTTTTGCACCCGGACAGCAGGAAAACAAAACAATAAATCAATCCCTCATTCAACGGGCCGCATCACACAGAACCGAGAACAAGTACTGTATGTTCCTCACATGCCACAAAGACAAGAAAGACACTGCCTCCCCCTTCTCATTTCCTTTTCTCTTCTCTCTCTGTGGTGGTGGCCTCCGTCACAGAGAGACCATATACAGCGAGCAGAATGCTTTTAGACAGGCGGAGGGACGAATGAGAGCAGATGAATGCGCAGAAAACAACACAAGCAGGGGAGTTTGAAAATCACAGTCAGGAGGGTCTGTGAGAGTAGGAGGGAGTTTGAGACACGAAAAAAGGATGAGAGAGAATCAACGGGGGAGTTTTCTGAAGGGATGATGATAGCAGGAAAAGTAAACCGTTTCGCCTACGAAAAACGCCTGGGGCGGCTGCTTGATTCGTGCAACATCATGACAAAGTAGAGGACAGTTCCTAATAAATTAAAGTATCACCCAGAGAAAGAGAGAAAGTGAGCTGTAAAAAGTGGTTAGTGCACATTGATCCATGCTGCTCATATGGGGAACGTAGGTTCAAATCTCGCTTGCAACATTAATTTATCTTCTGCCAGGTGAAAATAGGAAGTCTACAGAGTCCCTAAAAATACATGGAGATGGTAAAAAATAAAAAGATGGGAATAAAAAATATATTTGAATGATTTAGTGTTCTCTCGCAAAACGTTTCAGTTCACCTGAGAAACTTTTGTGTTTGTGATGGAAATAATATCAGGTGGTTTTGTAATTGAACACAAATGTTCTGCAAGCAAATGCAGATGTTCTTCAAAAAAAAATAAATCTTGTTGGAACGTAATAGTTTTGCGAGAGAACGCCAATGTTTTGTGAGCGAACAACATTTTTCTGGGGAATGCAATACTTTGAGTGAACACAAATGTTTTGCGAGTGAATGCATAGTTTCTCGCAGGATCGCTACTTCCATGTTATCACTTCAATATGTCATTTTAGGGGTTTGTTCAAATTGCTCAAGTTTAATAAAGTAATAATGTTGTTTGCCCAAAATAGAGATAGTTAGGCAAAAAGTTAATTCTGTAAGTATTTACTCATGGTGGTCATGTGGGCAACACAAATTCGAATCTTGCTTACAAAAATGGTAATTTCCCAGGTCTGACTGCAAAGAAAAAACAACAGCAAAACTCTCCTTAACATTAACATTGTCATTTCAAACCCTTTCTAAAGATGAACACAAAATAAGATGTTTATCAAAATTTCCATGCTTCCCCTTTAAATGAATGGTGACTAGTGGCCATCAAGCTCCAAAAGGTAAAAATAACACCATAATGCACTCGAAAATTTGTCTAAATGAAATTTGAACTATATTTCTGAATCATTTGTTTCAACATCTTCATTCATGTTTCACAGAAGAAAGACAGTCATATGAGTTTTAAAAGAGTAAAACAAAAAAGAAAATACAAGCTACAAGGCTCGAGCATCTCACCGTTTATAATGTACATTTACGTCAAGCTATTTAGAGTATCCACTGGGACATACAGTACCACATAAAAACAAACCGCAACCCTTCCTTTCCTCAGTATATATTCGCTCCACAGAAACTCTCATTCAAACTCTCATCGCCCCACCAGCCCCTATTCCCACAGTCCTCTGGCCACTCATTCATAGGGACTTCATTCAGGCTGCCGGCTCAGAGTGTCCTAACACTTCTGCACCGTTAGAGGGGGCTTCCATTGTGGCCAGTTAAAGGGTACAGGGACAGAGAGCCGTACTGTTGTGGTACAAAAGGCCATTCTGTTCTGTGCCGGCGGCCCATCATGGCCTGATGTAGTTAGACACTTGAGCACACTTCACACGAGCCCCCCTTTCCCTGAAAACCAATAAGCAGAACGTATGAAGACCTGCTGATAGCTGTTTTTTGTGAAATTATGTTTTTGACAATAAAGTTAAAGCAAAATGCCATCTGCGACCCATTTTACTTCCACAATGTGAGTGTAACCTAACTGTCAATGTTGAAGAATGGAGGGCAGGACTTGATTTTATTTGCAGGGAACTGATCATGAAAAGTGGGTGTTTTATAGTAGAATGGAAGCAGGTGGTTGAAGGGAGGTGTTTAGAATTAAGGCAGATTGGTGACACCAGCTGATAAGGAAAAGTTGTTGCTCTGGCACAACAAGATACTACATTTTGATTGCACTGAAACATTTTTGGAATAACATGCACCAGTGAATCATATAGAAAACAGCTTGGAATGTGCATTAAAGAAATAAATAGGGTAAATAATAAATTCATGTCAAAAGAAAGAAAAAACGTATATACATACACAATCAGTGTCGCCTAATTCTTACTGTTCACATTTGTGCCATTTTTTTAATTAAGTCCATAAAGTCTGAGACCACGCTGAAATTTTATTTAAAAATGCAAAGGAATTAGATTACATTAATATTCCCGTAGCTAAAACAATACAGGACTGGGCTGGAAAGTCCCAGGTAATTGGATTGATTTCTAGGGAAAGCATGAACTGACAAAACATATACCTTGAATGCAATTTAAGCTGTTTTAGATAAAAGCATCTGACAAATGCGTAATGTAATATGTAATATTTTATGCACATTTGTGACGCTGATCATGTGTCACCTTTGTACAACCTTTTAACATAATCATGCAGCTTGGGTGCTACTAGTGAAATTGTGAAAAACCAAATACTAAGACATTTGGAGAGAAGTATCTGTGAGGAATTTCATTTAGGATTTAGACCATATCATTGCACTGAAACTGCACTCATCAGAGGGCTCTTTTCATGATCATGGTTGCATCAATCTCTTAGAATTACTGGTGCTTAATGCTTATAGTACTGACCACAACACTGTCTTAAAGCTTGAAAATTATGTTGGCAGTAATGGAATGGCATTAGCATACTTTACAAATTATTTATCTGACTGTTATCACGTTGTTGCAAGAAATGAAAAGGTGTCATATAAATCACAAATTTAATATGGTGTGCTGCGAGGCACAATACTAGGGCCGCTTTTTTAATAATACAATCAGCTCTATATTTCCTTGATGTCACACAAAACCTACCAATTCTCTAAACTAATGGACCGCATAGATAATATTAAGAGCTGGATGACTAACTATTGCTTAATTCAGAAAAAAAATGAACTACTGGACCAAACACCTCCAAAAGTAATAACATAGAATACAATGCCTCTCTTGATGAATGGTTAGGGTTAAGGTCTTGGTCTTCAGTTAAGGACCTGGGTGTACTATGATAGCAATCTGTCATGTTAAAGTCACATTTCTAGCATTTGTAAATCAATGTTTTTTTTTTCCATATTAAAAATCTCTAAATTACAGTGTCAAATGGCGAAAAACTAATTCATGCATCCATGACCTCAAGACTAGATTATTGCATTAATGGGTGGATGTCCTGCAGGTTTTACTAGAATATCTAATTAAACAAAACATTCTGAAGTTAATACAAATTCTTCGGTTTAGTTTCAGTCTGAGTGTTCACACTTGAAAAAAAAATGCATTTGAGCTATGTTCAACAGCAGTGTTAATGTAGAACACTTTTTGTAAAAAAGGTACAAAAAGGCATCTGCTTAGAGAATGTACATTCTCTTTTCGTTTGCTATGCCACCCTCGGTTTGAGTGTGTCATTGATTAAACAGAACAACACTGTGTCTGTGTGTGTGTGTGTGTGTGTGTTTCTGAGAAAGAGAGAGAGAGTATATTCCCCAGGGAGCCCGAATGACGTCACCGATCTGGGCATCAAGGTTACCTCACTCCCCGCACGCAGACCGTGAGAGGAAGAAGGGAGGAACGGAGGAAAAGCAGAAGGAAGGAAGGAAGAGAAAAGACAGTGGGGAGAGTGCAATGAGTTTTGATGGGCTTGCATGAAACAGGACAAAAAAAAAAGATCAGATCACCTACAGATTCAGTCTCACATACGCTTTAACTTGAGCACCAGACCATTATTCTTTCTTTAAAAAACACAAACTGTTGACCAACACATATTTGAAAGGAAAATGTAGGTCTCTGTGCACATATTACAAATTACGCAAATACATACAGCTTTTCTCAGAGCTACAGTGGAAATGCATCACAGGAATCATGGTAGGGAGCCGTCTGAACGTCATACTCCACTGTAGAGTTGTTCTTCACAGCATATCGTCATCTATTAACTGCTTACTTCCTGTCTTCCTGTGAATTTCTGCTTGTGCAACCATGACAGACTTCAAATAGCTTCCCTCCTGTTGTCTAAGCTTTCACACAGGTGTGTGCACAGAACCCTTACACTGCAAAAGCATCTTTTTAATCAGTATTTTATACAGTTGTCCAGTACAAATAATATTGACACTAAAAACAAGATAAATTTACTTAAGAAATATGAATAACACTTCCATTCAAAGAATAATAAAAATGTGTAAAATAATAAAATATATTTTTTTATTCATATAGCACCTTTCATACTAATGTATTAGTATTTAGCATGTAAAGTGCTAAAAAGTTACACTAAAACTAAAGATATATTTTCTGAAAACAAATCTTAATATCATATGCAATTTTTCTTCTCAGGTGAATTTATCTTGTTTAGATTAAGGCTCTCAAACATTTAACATTTTAATTAATAGCCTGAATTTACATAGACTGCCAAACAAAATCTACAGTCTGAGAGTAAAATAATTAGCTGAAAATGAAGAGAACAAATCATAATAATATTGTTCAGACCTAATAAGCAATCTGTAAGTGATCTAAACTGTAACTTTGCTGTGGGAGGATGTGATTAAGAGGAAGAGGAATTGAGCTCTTCATAGATGACAAGCTGCTAACAAAAAGAAGAAGAGATTGCAGCGGGCATAGCCAAACCTCGTCCCCTCTCTCTCTCTCTCTCTTCTGTCATTTTCATGCCAGGTCTCAGGTACTGCAGTGCAGAGCTGGCAGAATATTAAACAAGCAAACGATATGAACATGGAGGAATAATGGGAACAAAGAGAAATAAAAAAGAAAGTCAAAGGAAGGTAAGAAATTGTACATGGAGGGTAAAGACAGCGGGGTGCAATGCTGAAGGACGGATGCAGATGAATAAAGTATAGCTGGTTTGAAAAGATGAAAGGATGACATGACAGACAGGACAGAGCGGTCCCTAGAAATCCATATTGACCCATTTACTCCCTTAACATTCTGTTTAAATCCATTTTAATAGCTGAAAAACGTAATTAACATTTAAGAATCACTGTTAATATTTCATGATTTTTTTATAATCTTATGAGAACTGTTTGTAAACAAAGTTTCAACTTGATAACACACTTCAAACATCCTCTCTGAAAAAAATATTACATTACTTATGTTTGGAGGCTCCGAGACGGCAGATAAGCATAAATAAATGCAATGAAGACTGTTTGATATATAAACTGAAGAGACACTCCTGACAGTTTACTTTGATTTATTTCTCTACAGAAGCAGATGCGACATCACTATTTTTATTAAATAATAGTTGCGTTTATGAAAAGTATGTCTACTTTGTGAAACAACACAAGATTAAAGCTTCAGTAATGTCTCCCCAGCGGGTTTTGATTAGGTCAGAGGAACAAATTAAAAGAATCCAAAGGGAAAATAAGAGGTTAATTGCAAAATTACTATCATTATTTTCATACATCCATCACTAGAGCCTCTGGGAAGCAAAACAACAGGAAAGTCAATCTTAAAAGAACATGAAGGTTAATTCACACTTCTGGTCTTATTACACGATTTATCTGTCAGTTTTTCATAAGAACAAATGTTTTAATATTTCAGGAAATTAACGATCTGCTTCCAGTTTTGACTGACATCACCCAGATTCTTAAAATAAAGGATCAATTTTTTTTTTCTAGAATTTCTCAAGAAATATCTCTAAAGATCTATTTCAAGTAAATGCTAGTTAATGTTTAATACGAGTAAAGCTCACAATAGCAAATAACAACAGATTTTAAAAAAAAGTGTCATCATTGAGATACATTAGTTTTAATGTTTTAATTTTATAAGTATAGCTTTATAGTATTTTCCTTTTTGAACTATAACATTAAAATTATTATTGGTTTATCATCAATGTTGGTGCATATCTAAATATGTAATATTATGGAAGTAAAATATTATATTTATTTGTCTATTTTATCAGCATCCAGCATTAAATGTGTGTGCTTGTTGAGTGGTGTTTCCCCTTCCCCTCTGTACATCTGACAAATACATACCCAGACTAACTAGAAAACGTGCCTCTGGCGACATTTCTGCAGAACAATAGCATGTGAAATTAAATGTTAAATGTCCAGTGAGAGGAGCTATGGTTAATTCTTTATCACAGTTTGAAAATAACACGCCACCTACACTAAACTCTACTCTAAACCTAGCCAATAGCGTTAACAAAAATACATTCTGAAGCAACCATGCCATTTTAGCTTGCTTCTGCAAGTCCATGAGCTCTTTTATTGAGTATCATGACTCATGTTTCACGGAACTCGTACTCATAAGTGCTCTGCATCACAAGTGCAGTGCTGTACCAGGTGCGCTACCAAGAAAGCTTACCATGTCAGAAAATGCACACATATGCAGCTGGTAAAGTGATGTAAATATAAAAAAAAGTTAGTTTAGAAATCCTGATAAAAGTTTTTTGAGGTCATAGCATAGTATTGCACAGGGAACCGCACACATATATGTCTTTATTAATTGATAACCTGCTCCTGTACTCATAATTTGTGTGAAAAGGAATGAAAGTTGTTGGTGTTTTATTTCCATTAGCATTCATTCCAGCTAGAAATTGCAGTAAATTGGATGTAAAAGTACATTTTGGGAGTTTTGCAGAGATGTATAGTAGATAAATTCCCAATTTGTTTCTGTGTCTTATTCTGTGGCATTCAATTATACTGTTTGTATTATAATGTACATTGGCTATTCAGGTATCTGCTATTTAAAACACATACTGATCAACCACAAGCCTAGATATCTCGAAAAACCAAATGCCCCAAAATATTCAATGAAACACTATTCAAAAAGACCTTCTGTAAGACATCAGATGGTGACTGAGAAGGTGGATTGCTAGATTGCTGACCTTAACTTGGACCCTGAACACACACACATACACACACACACCGATACAGATGGAGTCTTGGCGTAGACAGGAAAGTGTGGCCATCTCCCTGCTCTCACACACCCAACGGCAGGATGTACCAGCGCTCCTGAGCCCTGAGCAGTGCTTCAGGGGTCACGCAGGGGATGACTAGAGAGTGCACTCCACCTCCAGAGAGCTTAACGACCAGCCTTTCCCACAGCAAACCACACCCTGGAGTCTCCCTGTCTTTCTGATCTGGAGCCAGTGTTGCGCTCTCTCCAACGATGGTTACGGTTTGGATCAGGATTTGAGAAGCTGCCCCTAGATTAGAGCAGGAAAGGGCAGCTGCTACTCAAAAATCATGTTATTACTACCACCACACTGCAGTATGCACTGATAAGCCTAAAACGGTGGGCTAAAGACAACACTATTCCAGAAACAGATGGGTTAATTTTCAGTAAACGTTGATGGAGATAGTACGCATGAAGGATCAACATGCAAACAGGATGATGCTGGTTACATAACATCTTTATCTTCAGGACCACATAATCCAATAACTATAGACACAAGCCAGTGTGTCTCTGGCCAAATCAAACATCAGCAAAGCCTGGCCGAAAGTTTACAGCAAGACCCTGAAACAGCACTACTAAACAATAGCATCACTATTTAAATGTGTGAAAACCTGCACAAAACAGATACTGGTACAATTTGCATGATGCAGAAAGTGCAGAAACAAAGAGGAAGTACAGTAGAAGACAAGATCTAATCTGTCAGTGGCTTTATACACTAGAGTTCATCCTGAATCAGAGAAACAAATGCAGCAAAAAGTTTGATGCAACGCACACCAATATAGCAGCACGCAATATGAATGTCAGAGAGGCGGGTCGGTGCTTTTGGAAATCCAGCTTGCCATATTCCAACTTAAAGGGGTCATCGGATGCCCATTTTCCACAAGTTGATATGATTCTTTACGGTCTTAATGAAAAGTCTGTAACATAGTTTGGTTAAAATTTCTCAATGGTAGTGTAAAAAAAAACATTTTTAAACCTGTCGAAAACAACTCTTGTCAGAGCAAGCCATTTTGTAGCATTTTCCTTTAAATGTTAATGAGCTCTGCTGACCCCGCCCCTCTCTTCCGAGCCACTCTTTGAGGGACTGTTTACTTTAGCCGCATTCATAGTGAAACTTGCTAATTAGCACATTATTAGGAAAGGCGATTTCCAAAGATTCAGTAAAAACCCTTATACTCACTTCTGCTGTAGGTGAAGCTGGATCACGAATGATTCGCGCAAACATAGACGCATTTAGGTAGATCAGGGGGCGCATTCCCTTCAAAAACAAATGTAATCCACTGCGTCTTCAGCAGCTCAGATGTCGGGAGTAAATGACGACTGCTATATTCATTATTACATCCAACAACAGAACGCCTCAATCGATTAATCCGAGACATCTTGTCTTCCCCTGCACCAGAGTCGACACAATGGTGGACTGATGACAGCTCACTCAGTTCACTCAGCTCACTCAGGGCGGGTCTAAGGTAAGACAGTCTTGTCAATCAACTATCGTGGGAGCAGTCTGTGCAGAACTACGTCATTCTGACAGGGCTCTCAGAACAGCCTGATTTGAGAAAGGGGATTTTAAAATAGGGATTTAAAAAAAAAAACTGGGTGGATTTTTATCATTATAGGATGTGTACACACACTTCCAACACACATTTATGTTCAAACGACTTGTAAAGTGAATTTTGCATCCGATGACCCCTTTAAAGGTGGCATATGTAATTTTTCAAAAACGCTTTAGAAAACCGAGTCGGGCCCAGAAACAAAACAAACTTGCAGCCAATCAGCAGTAAGGGGCATGTCTACTCATGATGCGAGGAGAGAGCGCTCAGTGCACATGACGGACATTAGCCAAGTGACGACAGAAAGATAGAGAGGACAGATAAAAAACAGAGGAAAACTTCTGCGGAACAAAAGAAGGCTTACACCATGTGTACACCGGATGTCCTGTCTGTCTACACTGGACGCGACAAAGCGACCGTTGAAAATCATTTGAAATTTGTGTCGATATGTCATAAATGGAACGCGGCAGCAGTTTACTGTCGGGGATTTGTCGCAGCGTGGCATCCAGTGTAGACCGCTCGCGTCCGGTGTAGACACGGTGTTACAATAAGGCAAGAAGTAGGACCCGTGTAAATATCGGATCAGCTTTCCAGCGCTGGAAAGAACTCAAGGAGCGGGAAGGCCTGCGATCGGATGCCAAGGTTGCTTTGTTTCTTCTCGATAAGTGAGTAACATTGGTTTTGCTTTCTTTCACAGAACTAATCGTGGCCTGGGTTGCGTACTTATGTGTGGGGCGGAGCTATCAAAATAGGGGCGAGACCCTTTTGGGGTAGGAGCTATTTGTTTTGGTGATTTCAAATATCAACATTGGCTACCAGAAATCACTTACCCCACCTTTAATTCACACTTTACTGCACCATCAAAACGGTTATTATTCATTCTCATCTGCCAAAAGCACCTTAACTCTCTCCCCGCCAATTTATTTTTATTTTTTTGCCAGCCACCACTAGCATTTTTGATCATTTTCACAAAAGCTTCATAGCACCCAAATAATTTTGTTTTATGAATATCTGAGCATGAAATATGTGAAGAAAACAACAGAAAAGAAAAAGAGAAAAAAAACCTTCCATTCCAGCTAGCTTCATGCAATCTTTTTTTTTTTTTTTAATCAACACTTGAATGTGTGTAAGTTTAATGGGGGATAAAAGCAACATTTTGAACAAAAGCTGAGAAAATTGCATTTTTGTAAAAGATCAGATTCAGAACGATGATCAAAATAGATCGCTTCCATCAACACATCCAAAATTGCACAGTCCTAAACCACTTCATTGGGTAACACTACGCAGTTTTAATTAATTTATTGATTAATGTTTGATGATTATGTTATTTTACATATGCATACATACATACATACATACACGATCACTTGTTTCTGCTTCTTCGTCGTGTTTTCAGAAGATACAAAAGCATTCACTGCATGATTAAGCTGATTAGATACACATAAATTCAAATGATTAGGGTAAAAAATATCGCTTTATGGGTCTTTGTTCTAATTATATCTTATTAGATATGATATAGTTAAGTAACATGATACAAGCAAGAGTGCAATTTTCCTGAACATTAGTGCAAATGAGATACTAACATACTACTATTGAAAAAACAAGTTATTACTGTTACTTTGTTTTTCTGTTTCACCAATAAAAAGAGTTCCACACAAAGCCAGAGCAAACTTTTTGCACATACATGAATCCTGAATCTGTTTCTGAACAACTCATTTAGCTCAATGATTCAATAATCCATTCATAAACACAGCCACTTGCTTTGTTTCTAAACTGATTCAATAAATCACTCAAGACAGGGACTTGTCGCCACCTACTGGCGGTTTTAGTCTCATATTTATCCATCACAGGCCTAAACCAGCCAAAGTACCAGCTTAAAAAAACACTTAGTGAAACATAGTTTAATTACCATTATTGAAAAAAAAATAAATATATATATATATATTTTATGTCAGTGTCGCACACAGCCCTACTGTCATCGTTTACTCACCCTCATGCCGTTCCAAACCTGTATGAGTTTCTTTTTTCTGTAGAACATTAAAGAAGATATTTTGAAAAATGTTTATTGTTCATACAATGAAAGTCAAAGAGGTTCAATACAATGTTGTGTTGGACCCTGCTAACTTTCACTGTATGGGCAAAAACAGTGGAAACATGCTTCAAAATAATTTATTTTGGGTTCCACTGAAGAAATAAAGTCAAATGAGTTTGAAACTACATGACTGTGAGTATATTTAATAAGAAAACATTTTGGTTAAAGGGCAGTGATTTCATATTAATTTGTATGATTTCAGTTCTTCAAAATGTACAAGTTTTAGAAAAAAAGGCCCACCCCTAAACCTAATCCTTAGTGGGACATAAGCAGATTATGAAGTCATATGAATTCATAGAAATTTGCCACCAATTTGGCAAAATGTAAAAAATATTTCAATGAGAGTATGTTGGAACAGCATTCTACAAAACTGCATTGGTTTCAAATTATTTGCTAAATTTGAATACTAAATTGAAACTGTTGAAACATTCACTAAAATAACACGGGTACATGCTCTACATTCATGTTGAGGGGTAAGACTGAAGCAGGAACTGTGGTGATCATTCATCATTTTTTATGGTGAACATATAACATTAGTACACCAACCTGGAACACAGTGTACGACATGCGTCAGTCTGCAAATAAATTATCTTGCTGATCCAGATAACAAAGTTGTGGAAATGGCTCTCGCTCTGCTAGCAGTAATTGATTTACAGCATATTGGACAGGCTAATTAGAGCAGCTCCATCATGACCTCTGAGCACTCCTCCCAAATGACTGAAACTGTGTGTGTTTATGAGTGAATTCACATCCACTCTGGCTACATTAAGTTTCAGTTATTAGTGGTGATTGCTAAGGATGGGAGATGGGTTGTTCAAAACCCCTTATCCTACGTATTGAGCTTCAGCGAGTCCCACACGGTTTCATACGGACATGAGCGATATCTGAAACTGTGGGCAGTACAGTTTTTGCCTGGCAGATACACTCTTAAAAAAAAAAAAAAAAAACACCCCTGTAAAAATAGGCCACAACGTATTGTAATAATTTGAAGCAATTTTCCACATGTATTATTTATTTGTATTTTTTTTTACAAGTGTTACACTTCCACAGACTTTTTCATTAACTGTTCCCTCCTGGTGGAATGACCTGCCCAACTCAATCCCAGCAGCTGAAGACAACAAACAGCTAAAGACAACTCTTCCATCTTCATTTGACCTTCTAACTCTAGCACTCTCTATTCTAATTCTATTTGGGGTTTTGTGTTTTATAGAAAAAAAAAATTATTTTTATTTATTTATTTTTAAAAACACTTGCACTCTCTGTTTTATCTCTTTTCTAGCTACTTGTTTATTATATATATATATATATATATATATATATATATATATATATATATATATATATATATATATATATATATATATATATATATATATATATAATGATGATCCTCTAACACTAGCATTCTCTATTCTTTTGGCTTGTTTTATTTACACTGCATTGCTTTGTTGTTGTTTTTTTTTGTTTGTTTGTTTGTTTGTTTTACAGTATAAGCAAAAAACCCTGAACTGATACATTTCTTTTGTGTATCCCAAAGTATTCATATTATTCTGCCATTTTCATATATGTTTGTTTTGTTCAA
The DNA here is from genome assembly GCF_012432095.1 of Onychostoma macrolepis. Classification (NCBI taxonomy): domain Eukaryota; kingdom Metazoa; phylum Chordata; class Actinopteri; order Cypriniformes; family Cyprinidae; genus Onychostoma; species Onychostoma macrolepis. The sequence continues at coordinate 3,875,132 of NC_081169.1, forward strand.
TTAAATTCAATACTTCCACACATAATAGGCCTACATTACCTATAGGTCTAACAATACTGCAAAATTTTATTTTGCACTGACATGACTCACGATTTTATAACAGCCCCTCTAATGTTCCGGTTTATCTCAAAACTATAATCAACAAACACTCATGAAGTTATATATATATTTTTTAAACAGTAACCATAAGTAAAAGTAAGATTTCGCGGGAAAATGGCAGCTACCTGTTACAGTACAACTATATCCTTGCGCGACCCCCCACCGCTCCAGTTGCCACGGTAACGTACGCCAGTCCGTAAAGCGTCGTGCAACTCAAGATGCTCTCGTAGCCACTCCCTGTAAACAAACGAGCGAAACCTCGAACAAAGAGTCAATGAATAAAAACCGGTCGGTTTTGTGTCGGAAACAGCTCTACAGAAAGGAATCTGTGCTATGGGTTCGGTCGATGTAAGTGTCACTCAAGAACAGCGTTACAATAAATAGTTTGTTTGCGACAAAGAGCAACACTAACGACTCATCTTCGTTCGAGAACATTTTGACTGTTTGTTTTCCTTAAAAAGGTTCTTTGTGATTAATGAAACGCGGAAACGACTGTGGGAAGCCTGAATATAATTAAAACAGTTGTTAAAATAAATGCAGCTGCGTTGTACGCGAGTATAAAATGATTTGTCGTGAGTTTCGTTACATCAGTCCTTGCGCAATCGAAGAGTAAACATTAAAAACAGACGCGCGATAACCACTGATGCGATCTCTCTCCAAATGTGCAGAATTCGCCTTATTCTGTGCCAAGAATCAATTTAAAGCAGCTTCGCTCCCTTCACCCCATGTTCTGCCAATGAGACGGCTTGCAGATGTTTTTGATGTAATGAAAAGCATCAGTGCGACTCACGTTATTTCGTAAATCTTGCAGCGCTACACTCATCGTGCAGCATCGGCGCTCCGCACGCGACTAAGCCATCCCTGCGCCTGAAACAAACATGATCAACGAGTGTTAAAGCCAGCCTTCATCCATTCGCAGCCGCAGTTTTCCATCTGCAAACACTGAAACAGACTGACAGACGCGATGCGTTATAGCCTACCGCTGAACGTTTTCAGAAGACGGCGCGCATGATGGGTTGCTGTGCCACCGCCAAACGACCAGCACGTCCTCTGCTCTGTGTTACAACATAGAAAGATGTCTGAGGGAGATAGATAGAGATCAGCCAGTGCTCTCTCTCTCTCTCTCTCTCTCTCTATCTCTCTCTCATTCCCCCGCCCCTTCGCTCCGTGTCCGTGATTGAAGGCGCGCTCCCGCACCGCATCTGTATGGATTGGGTTGCTGACTCTGTCATAGGCATCAAGTGGGATGAGCGCTAATACCCTCTTCATGTACTCTTAAAAATCTCAATTTTCCCCGTATATAGTTCTCGAGCTGCCATAATGGTTCTTTAGAGATTAGAACGTCTTGACGTTACACTGTTCTTCAGATCAGCGTATTGGGTTTGTGGAGCATCACTACAGTTTTCTAAAGAAAAGTAACTGGAAAACCATTTAGGTTCTAATTTAAATGTAATTCAAAATAACTAAGAATTATTATTATTAATTAAAAGTGTATCTTCACTATTTGTAAAACACGTAGGCTATAAAATACAATATATGTCTAAAATATATTAATAATATGTGATTCTGGACCGCAAAACCAGTCATAAGGGTAATTTTTTTTTTTTTTCATTGAGATTCATACATCATCAGAAAGCTGAATAAATAAGCTTTCCATAGGTGATGTTTGTTAGGATCGGACAATATTTGGTCGAGATACAACTATTTGAAAATCTGGAATCTGAGGGTGCAAAAAAAAAAAAAAAAAAAATCAACATATTGAGAAAATCGCCTTTAAAGTTGTCCAAATTAAGACCTTAGCAATGCATATTACTAATCAAAAATTAAGTTTTCAAATATTTACAGTAGATTGCAATCACATTCAACAGGCCAAAAGCTCAATCTGGGTGCTCAACCATAAAAACTTATTTCAAACAAGAAAAGCAAAGTTGGCACTACAGCTCCAAAAGTAGAAAGTATGATTGTCTGATGAAGAGCTATTAGGCTTGAAACATCACCTGTGGCGAGAACATAAATAAATGTGTTCTACTTTTGGAGCTGTGGCGTGCCAACTTTGCTTTTCTTGTTTGAAATATTTACAGTAGGAAATTCTTCATGAAACATGATCCTTAATTAATATCCTAATGATTTTTGGCATACAAGAAAAAAATCGATCATTTTGACCCATACAATGCATTGTTGGCTATTGCTACAAATATACCTGTGCTACTTATGACTAGTTTTGTGCTCCAGGGTCACATATATGGGTTGTTTTTCTGGAAAAAAATATTCATATGCACATGGTGTGAAATACTGTTTGGTTTGATTTGATTTGTTCTGACTGATTTATTTAGCAATTTGATTGTAAATGATGCCTCCACCATTATCCCAATCACTGTCACTATGTCAGCCAGCTAAATGATGTTACATTGCTGATATTTTTACATCGGCACAGTTTGCAGGACGATGTTCAAAACATCACAGTAAGTCAAATGCTTGCAAGACATACAAATACAATCAATGAATGCAACATTGTTAGAACAGAAGAATATTAACCCTATAAAGCCTGCTGTATCATATTTGCTGGGTAGTAACTGATTATGTAATAAGATTAAAAAATGTAGTACTTGTAATTAGATTATATTACGTTTTAAAATGCTCATAGATTACAGTTACTTTTTAATGGATTACATGATTACAAATGATTCGCACAATGGCATTAAATTATTGGTAATTTATTTGTTCTTGTGCAGTACAATATATTTAAACCCTGGAAGACTTTGTCCATGTCATTGCTATATTCATGTTTATTAGTGTTTGTACATGTGATGCAGGGATTCTCAAACTTTTTTGTCAGTCAAACTGACCTAAAATATTTACTTGAAGCCCCCCTGAGATTTGTAGTTAACTTTTCAAATAATTAACAACATTTGCATGTTTTCCAATGTTGGTTTATGATCATAGATTTTATTTCTGGCTGGTTGGTCTAACAATAATCCCATTTAAATCAAACAAGTTAGGTCAAAAGTAATCCAAAAGTAATCTGAATGCATAACCTAAAACGAGTAATCTATCATCAATTACATTAACGATTTTTCTCAATTTGTATCATGTAATTAGTAATCTACACAGCTCTGTTGATACTCAAATTTGAAACATGATCAAATCTTTGCTGAAAAGCATGTTGTACACAATCTACTACATGTCTTCTGTTGTCTGATTAATAGTTTACAGTATTTTAACAAATAAAAGGCTGTTTAATATCATTCTAAATATGCCCACCTTCAGGTTGTGGTTCACATGTCTTACTCTTTGGCCATGGAAAATGCACCATCAGCATCTGCACCAAATTGCATATTTTTGCTCAGTTTGGGCCTCTGAATAAAATTGGTGTTTTTTCATCCTCGAGTATGAGCGTCATGTTCTCTTATATCATACCGTATGAGCCATGAAAGCCTGAAGTATCAAATATGATACTCAACAAAAAACACAAACATCAATAAACTGTTCCATTTCTGACTTGTATTCATGATGTCAGGCTACGCAGGGTTAACACTGGTCCTGGGGTTATGAGAACCTGATCAATGGGTTCCCACAGACAAACATACATAGCTCAGCGCTGGATCTCACAGCTGATTGAAAACATATGTTTTACATGATTTAAGCCTGGGTAGGGTTATGTAACAGATTTGAGCCGCACTCTTTCTCTCTCGTCTAGGAATGAATGCAAATATCTCTGCATCTTGGAGGCCACCCAACCCCTGCATCGTTTAAATGAAACGGGAACTGCAGTAAAGTGCTGGCCCGATATCAGAAAGTAGATTAGACTGATTAGCTTATACACAAGACAAAGACACAGAGACTGGACTGAAGATTTCTCAAGTGTATCCACCAAATGTGTTTTAAGACGTCGTCATTGTCTGGATCCATCCTAGCATTCTGCTTACTACATAATATAAAGTTTACTCTTGACTACTTTTGTGGAAATAGCATATGAAACAATATATGCACTATGCAATACGTACCTACTTTGGTGTTATGTGACCTCAACACATTGCATATTTAATTGCTTAGTGAGTCAGGAGTGGTATATATTCCAAGCCTTCTAAAGTAAAGTTTTCATAATTAATGGAAAATAGGCAGTTTTTTTTTCCAAGCAAAGAAATTAAAAAGTAGAAAGTTAAATGACATGAGCGGGAGTAAATTATGACAGAAAGTGTTCCTTGAAAGTGTTTATCACTTTGATCAAAATCATCTGCTAAATGAACAAAATCATCTGCTGAATGAATTTATGTAACTATTTATTTTCTTTTTTTTGTTCAACATTAACTGCCAAAACATTTGGCAACAATAGGGCGCAGAAGACTTTCAAAAGGAGAGCACAGAAGAAAAAAAAAACTTCGAAAGAGATGCAGGAACAGTGAAGTCTTTATCTTGGTTTAAATGCTAATCAATAGCCGAAGGCTGTAACTCTTTGGAGGTTTTCATAAAGCACCCCATGCATAATATAACTCAGCACTCAACTTCTGGCTTCGTTTGCTTGCTTTGGCCAGATGGGAAATCAAGGTCGCCGGGCAGATACGTCTGCTGATAGCCCCGTCTGCTGCCATCCTCATCGCTCACCTTGAACAGCATCAAGGCCTGCCAGAAACCCAATGATCTGATGCAAGCGCATGCACTTACACTCTCTCTTTCGATCTCATTTCGGTTTAGTGTGATTGTCTATTCATTTCAGTTTCCAAATGACGTACTGCAGAAGAGTTTCTCTGGAGAAAGCTCGAGGCGCTGTGAAGCGAGAGTTAGACACATTTCTTGTTTCTCTTCCAAGTTAGTTCTAGTTTAGTCTTCATTTCTGTTGCCCTTCACAATTTCTGCTGCTTATTTCTGTCCGTCTCTCTCGGTCCCCAGCTCAATGCGGTTTTTGTGTCTGCCTCCGACAGAATTCTGTTCACCTCCTCCCTCCTTTCTGCTAGAAGGTCAGATTTTGCTATTGGGTGAAATGAATAAACTCAGCATGTGGCCTTGTCACATTTTTAAAGGAATAATCTAGGGTGCAAAACACAGAGTAATAATTCAAAGAAAAAATTTAATTCTGTCATTATTTTACTGCCTGAATGATGTGTGAACAATATGACTGATTCATTCAAAAAGTTTTCAGTTTTTACGGTGTTATGCAATCACCCCCTGCAGGGGAAGTTATCAGTGAATATTGAATAATGACTTAAATTTTGAGTTGGCTCCTCTGACAAAGCTATACTATATGTTGTGTTTTTATATTTCCTCAGGGGACTTGTCAGTCATATGTACTGTCTTTTCTTGTCATTAAAAAAAAAAAAAACTGCATTTTATTTATTTTGTCAAACGTGCTATAGTTAACCAAAAACCCTGCTAGTTCTAAACAAAAATTCATAACCAAAACCTTCATCCCATGGGAAGTGGGTTCTTTTCAGTTTAGGAAAAGGGCTATGGGACAGCTGACTGAATCAACATTTTACAGTGGTTTACAGTGGTTATCAGTTAAAAAAAAAAAAGTTATATGCAGAGATCTTTACCCTACTGAAGAAATCTAGCATTTTATGTTGGTCCAGGGTTGTTTATATTGTTTAGTGCTGGAGTCGTGTGAATTCAGCTGGTTGGTTTGCATAGCCATGATGATCAGCAACAAAAACTGATGCTCAACTTGTTAACCTGGTTGAGCAAGTAAAGGTGCAAATTTTCTTGAATGAAATGCAATCATTCCACTGTATGCATACAATGTGAAATCTGTGGGGAACTTTATGCCCTCACACAAAATATTAAAGCTTGATTCTGCCACAGAATAAAACAAAAGTACTATAAATTAAAACAAGTTGCTTGCAAATGTGAGTTTATATCTCTGGCATTTCTTTCTTAGAATTGCAAGTTTATATCCCTTACGTGACTTTTTTTTAAAATTGTGAGTTATATACTCAATTGTGAGTTTATACCTATATAGATTATAAAAACGTCACAATTGTGAGATGTAAACATGGAATTGCAAGAAAAAAGTCAGAATTAATAAAAAAATGCCTTTTTAAAAAAAAAAATTTATTGGAAAACAAAAAAAACTGAATTGCGAGATGTAAACTCAAAATTGAGAGAAAGAAAGAAAACAACAACAAAAGCTCAATTGTCAAGCTTTTTTGATAAACCTGCAACTAAAAATGCACATTTTCTGTTGTTTGATGAATTTTCACAGACAAAATCCAGTCATTCCATCTCACAAATTCATGTAGCCAACTTAAAACTAAACAAAATCTGCATGGGAAACTTTATCCCCATCGCGCAAAACTATGGAATAAAAAAGGTAATTGCTTCTTTTTAACAGTATATTGTGCAATTGTGAAATAGAAATTCACAGTTGTGAATTAACACCTCACAATTCTGATTTTGTTTGTTTCGAGTCTGTTTCTCTAGTCAGAATTGCGAGATAAGTCATAATTAACTTTCCATTGCAAGGGGGCAAAAGGAAAAAAAAAAGTTGTCACTTAGCTTGTGGTATTGATAAAATGCATGATGCCACAGAGATACTTTTAATAATAATCACAGAGAACAGCAAGGAAAATAACCAATACCACATTAAAGACACGATGAGAACTGACAAAGAAATGAACAAAACAGGGAGTACTTAGTAAACTGTAGAAAGAAAACTGAACTGAAAGGAAACACAGGAACATGAAGAAAAAATAATCCTGACAGATATAAACTCAGAATTGCAAGTAAAAAAAAGTTATAATTATGATTTTAAAAAGTCACAATTACCCTTTTCTATTTGGTGGCAGAAACAAGCTTATATAAATCACCTCAGCATGCAGATTCCTGTTGAAATGATTGGATTTCACCAGCATAATTTCACCAAGCAGCAGCACATATGACCACACCTTAAGTCTTCCATGTTAAAAAGCATCCCAGGATCCAAAACACAACATATACTGGTCTTTTTAGCGGCGTATTAAACTGCCACCACCTGAACACCCGCTGCAAGTTGGTATTCCCTACCGATTGTGTCCCTGATTCTCCCACCAGAATGAAAGTGCAGCCATGCAGGACGCAATCTTGTTTCAGATTGTGGCATATAATGGAACAGTAATAACACGCTGTTCAACCACAATAGAGCTGTGTGTCAGGCCAGGGCAGAGCATGCATACACCAGCAGCCTATCTGCACATCCCCTCTGCGGCATGTTATCAGGGGTGGAAAAAAAATAATAACTCAAATTATTCTTAAGTGAAAGTATGGATACTGAGTGAAAATTTCATTCAATTTATAGTCCATGGATTTAGCCAAAAACATACTTGACTCAAAGTGAAAAGAACAACTTATTAAAAAGTACATGTACATAAAAAAAGAGAGACAACTCTCTGGTAGAACATTAATAAATATGATGCATTTACAAAGTATTTAATATTGTATAATGTTATTTTACAACACTGATTGTTTTACAGAGTTATAACAATTAATAATAGCCATCAAAATACAAATATTTATACCAATATTGCTGAACAAAGCACATTTATTTTATTCTCATTTGCAGTGTAGTGGACCGTTGCCATGGACCAGTTGATTTCGATGTTAAACACCGAAGCATATACCATCTCTCAACCTCAGAGCTCACAAAAGGTCTGTCATCAAAGATTTATGCAACCTATTAAAAAAAATAATTTATGGATTTTTTTTAGTACTCTTACAGAAACGAATCATTGCACTATTGCTTGGCTAAATAACAAAAAAAAAAAAACTGTTCGGATAAGAACAACCTGACCATCAAACCTCAAAACACCACTGCAAACATGTAACTAGTATTTTTCAAGTCAAAATAAAATAGTAAGGAGCAAAAAGTACTGGTTCTTTTTTTGGAAATGCAATTAAGTGAAAGCACAAGTATTCAGTACAAAACCCTGAAAATAACACTAATAAAGTAGTGGCTAGTAAAGTATTGTAATCAAGTACAATTTCTCATGCATTTTACAACCCCACTTTACTATAGTTTAAGCAATGGTTATGATTTATTGTTTTTTGTCATGTCAAACCAGTGTTGAGGGTAATGCATTACAAGTAACGCGAGTTACGTATTCAGATGACTCCTTTCAAGTAACTAGTAAAGTAACGCATTACTTACTAATTTTCTTGTAAATGAAAAAGTTACTTTTTCAAATAAGTATTCCCCTTTACTGACTGACATCTCAGAGCCCGGTCTCATGGAAATGCATATAAATAGTACGCCAAATAAAACAAAATCGTGGGATTGATTCGCAAAAATTGACTTTGGCATTATACGGACGTGTTTGGTGTGCATATAATACGCAGTTTTCGCATGCATATGATACAAAATTTGTTGGCATGCATGTGATACACATCTACCCCACAACCCTAATCCTAACCATTGAGCATAATATGCATGCCAAAGTCAATTTTTGCGTATAAACAGTACGCCAAATCGAAACGTAAACTCGTTGCTATTGATACGCACTTTCATGAGATTGGGTTGTACTGTAGTTCTAGACTAAATGCGAACATGCATTTACTCATCTCACCTGCACAAGAACAGATTCAGTATTCCACAAAATGCAAAAAAGCAAACTCAGAATATGATGCAAACCTGCAATAATTACATGTTAAATTACACAAATATCCTTTATGTATTTAATCCTATTGTATTAACCAATGTCTTTGCTGCTGACCTTTGGTGACCCAATTCAACCATACCAATAAGCAAAAATTACTTTAGATAAACATAAGATTTGTGTTTCATTTTGTTATTGCTGAAGATTAATGAAAGTTCTTCTGCTGCATCCTATTCTTCATGTAATCCAGAATGGCAGCACAGCTGAAAGGTTTGTTTGAGTGAATTTACATTTCTTTCAGCCTGGGGGAATGAAAGGGCTTTTACATTTGCCATAAATAGAACCTTTTATATTAAAAACAAACAAGCAAGCCCAATGCCAGATGAGAAAACACAAAAGTAATGTAACATTACTTTCCATAAAAATTAACTAAGTAACGCAATTAATTGCTTTTTAGGGAGTAATGCAATAATGTAATGCATTACTTTTAAAAGTAACTTTCCCCAACACTGGTTCTAACTGTGCGTCTCTAACTGTGCGTTTAATTTTTTTTTGCATCATACTGTAATTTCATTGGTCCAAAAAGTACATATAAAACAGTGTTCAGATTGCCTGTTATTGTGCTGTGATGCACAGGATTTTTTGCTGAGGATGAGGAAAGAAAAATGACAGTAACACTTTAGATTTGGATAAAACTATTCACTATTAACTAGCTGCTTATTAGGCATATTACTAACATATTGGCTGTTTATGTAAGACTTTAGCCAGCAATTCTTTCTCCAACCACTAGGGGTCATATTCCTGCCATGACCAGCAGTATTGCTCCCAGCCACAAGGGGGCGAAGGATGTCTGTTGCCTGCAATCTTCCTCCCAGTTGCCAGGGGGCAACCATTGGCAAGAACTCTCAGTTGTGCCTAGCAATCATTGTTGATGATACTCACCTGTGTAGGGCCCTATTTAAGTTTGCCTTTAGTCATTGTTTTTTGTTCAGTCTTGAGCCTTCCTACCTGTGTATCCTGTTGCATACCGGGAGTCTATTGTAATCCATTGTGCTTGTTTTGTTTTCCCTTTTTGTGACTATTGGAAGCTTTGCTTCTGGTTTTGTTTGTACTTTGTTTCTTGTTTTTGGATCTTCTACAAGTAAAGCTACTTGGAGTTTATAACTCTCGTCTCCTATTTGTCATTCCTCTGCACTTGTGTCTCAAAATCCTTAACCTTGAGTTACCTCACTCAGGAAGAACACCAGCTCTGTGTCTAGGAGACTGGGGTTCTAGCCCTACTAAAGACAACATTCAAGATTTTAGTCTATAGTCTGGCAGTTCCTGCTTCTGTATGGTTACAGCAAGACTGAACCAAAAGATGGACCCAGCAGAGAGTCAAGGCCCTTCATCAAATGTGGAGAGAATATTATCCGAGCTTAGCAATCAAGTTAAAGCTATTCAACATCATGAACTGATACTCACAGAAATACTTCATCGTTTGAACTCTCTAGCTTTGCTCCAAAATCCTCTGTCTCAGGAGGTTCTTGAGTTACCCACGCCACCTCCCATCTTACCTCAACCAATTCCAGCGGTTCCTCTTCTTGAGCCCAGGCTACCACCTCCTGAGAGATATGATGAAAATACCAGGTTCTCTCTCGTCTGATCTTGAACAACCTCTTTGTCAAACTAGAGAAAAGTGAGTTCCACAGCACTACAGTCTCTTTCTTTGGTTTCATCCTGTCATGTGGCAGTGTACAGATGGATCACAGCAAGGTTTGTGCAGTCCTGGAGTGGCCCCACCCTGACTCATTGAAACAAGTCCAACGCTTCCTGGGTTTTGCCAACTTTTATAGGAGATTTATTCGAGGCTTCAGTTCCATTGCAGAACCTCTCATAGCTCTCACCAGGAGGTCTGGCACACCCTTCCAGTGGACAGAGAAGGCTAACCAGGCGTTCGAACGTATCAAACAGCTGTTTACTTCAACTCCCATACTTACCCTACCAGATCCCGAGTTACCGTTTATTATCGAGGTGGACGCATCTGATGTGGGCATGGGAGCAGTTTTATCCCAGAGAACGACTAGGGACAATAAACTCCATCCTTGTGCAGCCTTTTCACGTTGACTGACAGCAGCAGAGAAGAACTTTGATATTGGGAATCGGGAGTTCCTGGCCGTTAAGCTGGTATTGGAGGAATGGAGGCACTGTCTGGAGGGCAGTAAACACCCATTTGTGATATGGACCGACCACAAGAACCTCACTTACATCCAGGGAGCCAAAAGTTTAAATCCTCGGCAAGCTTGGTGGGCCCTTTTCTTTAACCGTTTTGACTTTGTCCTCTTTTACAGACCTGGCTCCAAGAATATTAAGCCTGATGCTCTGTCAAGGCAGTTCGAGTCCCAGGAAGAGGAGGACAGATCAGAGCCCATCATACCAAGGTATAGAGTGCTGGCAGGCATCCAGTGGGACTTGGAGACAGCAGTACGCAAGGCCCAAATTCACCAACCTGACCCAGGTAATGGCCCATCGGATCGCCTCTTTGTGCCTAACACCATCAGGTCCGAAGTACTGCAGTGGGGTTATGCCACACCATCATCTGGACATCCAGGGGTCCTAAGAACCCTGAGGCGGATCCAGTCTAAGTTGTGGTGGCCCAACATGGGAACTGATGTCCGGAGAATGGTTGCTGTATGTTCCACTTGCGCCCAGAATAAGGAACCTAGAGCCCTCCCTCAAAGTAAACTACATCCCCTCCCTATCCCGAGACGACCCTGGTCCCACACATCCATGGATTTTGTTAGTGGCCTACCCAACTCTCAAGGTAACACAGTGATACTTGTACTTACTAAAATTCCTACAGCAGGCCAGACGGCAGAACTTCTCATGCAACATGTCTTCAGGATTCATGGGTTTCCTCCAGATATGGTGTCTGATAGGGGTTCCCAGTTTACCTCAAGATTCTGGAAGGCTTTTGGACGTCTAATCGGTTCCACCATCAGTTTGTCCTCAGGGTTCCATCGCCAATCCAATGGCCAGACAGAGAGAGTGAACCAGGAGATTAAGAAAATCCTCAGGTGTCTGATCTCGAACAGCTGCCCAGAATTTGCCCATAACACCCTCCATCATTCATTATTGGGTACGTCTCCATTTGAATGCAAGCTTGGGCAACCATTGGCAAGAACTCTGTTGTGCCTAGCAATCATTGTTGATGATACTCACCTGTGTAGGGCCCTATTTAAGTTTGCCTTTAGTCATTGTTTTTTGTTCAGTCTTGAGCCTTCCTACCCGTGTATCCTGTTGCATACCGTCAGTCTATTGTAAGCCATTGTGCTTGTTTTGTTTTCCCTTTTTGTGACTATTGGAAGCTTTGCTTCTGGTTTTGTTTGTACTTTTGTTTCTTGTTTTTGGATCTTCTACAAGTAAAGCTACTTGGAGTTTATACCTCTCGTCTCCTATTTGTTATTCCTCTGCACTTGGGTCTCAATCCTAAACCTTGAGTTACCCCACTCAGGAATAACACCAGCTCTGTGTCCAGGAAATCGGGGTTCTAGCCCTGCTAAAGACAGCATTCAAGATTTTAGTCTATAGTCTGGCAGTTCCTGCTTCTGTATCGTTACAGTTTATTAGTACTTATAAAGCACATAATTCATGAGCGTATTCTAGATCCCTTAACCCGACCCAATACCTAAACATAACTACTACAACTACCTTGCTAGGTAAGCAGCAAATTAGTAGTTTGAGGGAACTCTTAGTTAATAGAGTCAATGTGTTCCCTAATCTAAAGTGGAAATCGTTCATATCGGTTTACAACAACATCATATACACGTTACAGTGCTTTTTACTCCAGCTTGTTATCTTGAGGTGACCGCAATATGAGGAGGCAGCGGCATCACAAACAAACAGCATGCTTAAATGCTGTCGGAATAATAGACATCCCTGAGAAGACAATACAAAAACAGGCGCACAAACACACAGTGATGTGCATCTTAGAGAGCGGTTTCTTTAGTTGTGAAATGCATTATATAAAGCTGTCACATGCATGGCGCACACAGCCCGCAGATACTATTCTGCTATAAGAGTCTCATGTTCTGCCGTGGTCATAGCATCACTAATGAGATGGACTAAGGCGTTGTCATAGTATTGCCATGACAACAGTTTCCAGCCAGTTGGAGGCCAGCAATCCTTTTTTTCCTGTGGCGAGGATGAGTGTGGTGTGGGAGGATGGTGGGCTGAGAGCCGCGTCTGGGGAAAAACACACGAGTGTTTTCTCAACTTCCAGACTTATTTTTATAAATTCATTGAGTTGTGCTGAACAGCTCTATTAGCCGTTTCATGATGTCTGGAGTTCAACATCAAATGCGGCAATTTGATGTTGTAAACAGTCCATTTTTAGAGCACTTCGTTATGTATGCGATCCTTGAAGTGGAATAAACAGAATACCCTCATGCTTATTGTGCTTTTGGACATGTTCCCAGATCAGCATTCCTATCAACCAGACCGATTTCACAGATAGGGAAAGGGTTTGGCTCCTTTTAGCACTGCTAATGTGGTTTTCCTCTGTAGGACTGGGAATTGACTAAGAAGAAGGATGGGGTTTAGGATTAGGTTTGGAGGTTTTGAAGGGTTCGCTGCTTAAAGGGGTCATGAACAGCCTTTGTTTTTTTTATTTTGTACTGTTCTCTGAGGTCCACTTATTATGTTATCAAGATTTTTACATCATACAAAAAACATCATAATTTAGAAGTAATAGGCTATTTTCTGTTCCCCCTCATCGAAACACTCTGTTTGAATAGGCATGGAGGATCGTAGACTCGGAAGTAAATGCCCACTTCTATGATTGGCTAATAGTTGTGTATTTTTGACAGCCTACATCCTTCACAGATGGACGCTGCTGTGACATAGGTTAAAACATTACTCAAAATCACTCCCACTTACTCGCACTTGTGTGTTACTGTCGGATCCAATATAGTCGGCACAGCATTGTCTTTTAGTTTCAATCTTTTTGAAAATCCTGTGTCGAATTGTGCCTTGTTTGTAAACGAATCTGTGGTAAAATTAAGACAACAATGGACCAAGTTCTTACTGACGCAGCTGCCTAATGCTGGGATCAGAAGGAAGGCAAACACTATCCACACGGATTCGCTGTTTACGTCGTTTACGCTTTGATCTGAACAAAAACAATGTATCCACATGGCACAAGTATTCTCGTAGCTTCGTAAGATTACGGTTGAACCCCAGATGACACATAGCAATGTAATTAACACGATTAACATCCAGAAACGTAGCAAGGAGACCGGTAAAATAATCTGTCTATGAGAGCGCTCAGAATGCATCAAAAATATCTTAATTTGAGTTCCAAAGATGAACGAAGGTCTTACGGGTTTGGAACGGCACGAGAGTGAGTAATAATAACAGAATTTTCATTTTTGGGTGAACTAACCCTTTAAGGCTGGGAAAAGGTTAAAAAGTTTAATGATAGTACTAACTATAGTTTGCGATTTAAAGGGTTTCTATTATGCCATTTTACAAGTCTTGACTTGGTGTTTTTGGGGTGAAGGTTTTCATGCTTTGTTGTTCTAAAACCCCATTATTGCTAGCAAACTAAGAAGATAAATATTGTGATTATAATACATGTACAGTATGAACTGCATGTGAATTTCAACATTTTATTCAATTTATTATAATCCAATTTATTGCATTTCTCAGACCATCTGATTCTGATAACCAGCTCATATCATTATTTGCAAAGTCTTGATTGAAGTTAAAGTGAAAAAGGAACAAATTAATGATAACAGAACAATATGTGAACAGAACATAAGTACCTATAAAAATTCTTAAGATAGCCACTCATAAGGATTTAGGCCTCTTTAATATAATATGGTCCACCACAGGACATTTGAGGCACCTTTAGTTTTTACAGCATAAGCTTTGACAGGGGAGCTGCCTTAGATCACTCCTGGATAATGATTTTGTACACCTATGAATAACATAGACGTGAAACGCGTCTTTGCATTGGCCTTGCACCAAAAACATGCGGCAAGCAAATCGCTGTCCTGTCAATTATTCAGCTGCTCTGGTATTAAAAGATCTATTATTCAAGAGGAAGCAAAAGCTAGCTGAAAGAGTTGTAAATTAGTCTTGCAAATCAAATACAGGTGCCTTTCATCATAAAGACTAAGACAGGACACCTGTTTATTCATTAATGCTGAAATCACCGGTCACTGAATAGGGCACCTTTAACGCTTTGATCTAAACGCATTGAGTTGCAATAAAGGTTTCTTGATACACTGTATTTGGTTTTAGCCACCTCACGCGAACTGCAGAAAGCTCAGTATAATGATTTTGACGTGGTGTTACGAATCAATAATCTTCAAAGCTTCAGTTTCTATTAAATAATAATGGACAGTTGCATAACCATCTGAGAGTCCTGCTCATATATCTGCTAATACATCACCACCTTGTGGTAACCAGAGGAGTCACATTACCATCCTCCCACAGTGAGCTGAAAATATGTGTGATTGTGCAAAGGCTATGATCTCACCCCTACTGCTGTTCAGTGAACAGATGTGTTTCATAAGAACTTTTTGGTATTTTAAAGTATTTTAATTTTGGGAAACTTCCACATTTAATTAACATTTCAAAACATAATACCTTACAGTTTACACCAATTCTTAAATATAGCCCTGATGGCACACATGCATCACACAGATGTCTATTTGACATCTGTAGGATGTGTTTACTCATCTGCAATACGTCTATAGGACGTTTCCTATCAGATGTCAAATAGATGTTTATTAGATGCCTTTAAAATGCTTTAGAGAATGTATGTAAAACTGACATCTGAAAGACATCTGTCAAGTGTTTGTACACGCCAGATGCTTTCCAGATCAAGCAAGCTTCAACAGACGTCTTGCAGATGTACGTGTGCTATCTGGGATGCCTATCTCCTCTCTATTAAAAAGTGACAAAATCGCTCCATCCGATTCGTGAATGAATCATTCTTTTGAGCCGACTACTTTTTAATGAACCATGGAATCGCATCACTTCACTGAACACGATTCGATTGCAGGTGACGAGTCAACATACTGATTTAATGATTCTGTTGGAAGTAATGATTCATTACTGGGAGTAATGCGATTCAGTGCTCGAATGAGGTGTGATCGACAGCATGAAAAGTCTTTGCAAATGCCAAATTTGATTATTAATTTGTAGGCTAAACGTTTGTGAAACAAATCCGCTGTAAAAGGAAGCAATGTGGATGAGATAAAATTAAAATAACCCCCAAATCAATGCAGAAAGTCATGGTTTAACTACAAATAAAACACGGTTAACATTGTACTGTGGTAACAACAAATTAATCACAATTTTGCTACACTAACCATAGTACTTGTAGTAATGTTATACAAATGGTAATCGATCTGGCAAAAAAAAAAAAAAAACTATGGTTACTACACGACTATGATAAAATATAAATTTTTGTAAGGGCTGAATAGCTGATACTATGATTTGAACAAACTTTTCATTTGTAGCATAATTTGTCGCATGTGAATGATATCTAAAATCGAGAATCTTTTAGAGGTGTATTACTGTTCTAAGTATTGCACTTCTTTACCTTGAGAATAATAAATTTGATGTAGCTACAGCAGGCTAAACGTCCCATATACTTGCACTGAAGGAAGAACTCAGGCCATAGAGAGATCAGAATATGATTTGATGGCCTCCTTTAACTTTGGCTAATAAATAACCACTACTTAGAAACTACTAGCAACCCACCAAAACACCCAAATAGAGGTGATTTTATTCACTCGAGTACCACTTTTCTTCAGAAAGATTTTATTTCTTGCAGTATGTGCCCAAGGCCACTGCGGGAGAACATTAACACTCGTCCTTGATTAAATGATGCGAACGCTTCCATAAATAGCACTCATTAAGGGAGATTTTAATGCTTTAATCCAATGTTAGTTTCAAGATATCACCCAGCACAAATATGCATTTCCCAGGAATAAGCTCCATTGCTTCCTGCAGTCCCACTGAACAAAGGCGGTCATTCTGCACACCAACTATTACATAAGATGCAAGTTACTAATTAAGTGTGGAAGAATCGCATAATTACAGTGGGGAGGTCTTGCATGTTTTACAGGCATTTACAGAAATGTATGTAACTTGATCAACAGAAAAGAGGACCGCAACAATATTAGCACCAAAGGCACCATGGGGTTTGTTCTTGAACTGTAATTGACCGTGTTGTTGGAGACCTTAAAGCAGCGAGCTCTTTAGCTCTCAGTAAGTGATTGTGGCAGGGAGAGGGGCTGTGTGGTGGTACTACACTCATGCCAGCACACATCAAACAGACACTTTGCCCTGCAGCTCAGCTTGATACCAGAAGATAAATCCAAGCTTATCCTTCTGTCTGCACATAGAAAGTGATCGGTACAGAAAGACTCCTCACCGCTGTGGGTGGTTGTGAAGGGCAGCCTCATAAACAGCCTTCCCTCAAACCCATAATCCAACCCCTGATTTGAATGTGTTTTCGAACACGATATATAAAGAATTTCCCCTCAGGGATCAACGATGCCTTTCTGTTTGATTTTATTTTTCTATCAATGTGAATGATGTTTCATCCTTTTTTTTATTACGCCTGTATATGAGAAGAATGAACAAACAAATATTGATTTGAGTTGTAGTGCCTGAAATAATATTGGCATGTCGGTGAAATTAAATCCTGTCATAGCTTAATATTTTATTAAGCTATTCTCTAAAGCAATACTTTCTTGGACGCACTTTTAGGCTGCCATTCAAACCATATCAGATTCTTCCAGCCGAGGGAGCCGTCTTAATCTGTGAGTAGACTGTCAAGATAATACAACTATTTAATAACTGTGCAGCAGTGATTTTAGTGGACGTTCTCCTCAGTTTCACACAGGTGTAGTTCATTACATTGACTATGATCCACTAATGTTTGACAACCAGAAAGTGTCCCATACTGTATATTTTGTACTTTTTGCCATTTATTTAATGGGACAGTGAAGAACCGATGAGAAAAGTGATGGAGAAGTAGACTGTGATGTGACCCAAGCTGGACATAAACACAAATCCACACGAGCACAACATACATTCATACAGTATACTGAGAGCAGCGCACTATACAGGCCACAACACATTATACGTTTCATATCCATAGTTTTGTAATTGATTTTCAAATTTAATCTGTATGATTTTAACCTTTATTATGTTAACTTTGATAATAGCTCTACTGTTCTGAATGAATATATATTTCAACATATAAAAATATAGTAAGACTTCAGAATTTGGTTCAGGAATGTGCTATACCAGGATGGTGTGTCCATTAAAAAAAAAAAAAGTTATCTATGTAGTTTCTCAGCCATGATTTTTATTTGTCAGATAACAGCGTGTGAGTCAAGTCAGGGCTGTATGAGATTCGAACCATAGAGTTGTATTGTATCTACGATAAAAACAATAAAGTACAAACAAGACCTAAAATACCATCAACACCATAAATATTCAAACAATAAGTTACAAGTCATATAATCAAACAAATATAAGCAGTTTAACAATTAAAATACTAAATACAGTAATACATAAGAATGATAAATCACCTGTAACACTTTAAATATAAACCCAAACAAACACAATCTCAAAAATAACACAAATTCAAAGAAATAGACTTACAAAGTCAGGCAAACACCAAATCTCTCATGTTGCAGAGAAAGAAAGTGGACATCTGCTTCCAATGCACACGTGTGCACACAAACACAAACACCAAAAGCACCTAATCAATCATTGACTGCACCTGTGGAGACATAGCTCCTCCCATCACGTCACATGATCCATGAGAATTCTCAACACTAACCCTGCGTCCCAACGTGCATACTATCCACCCTATCAGCTCTAAATACTATTGAAAATTACTACTATCACATAGAATTTAGGATGGATAGTATTCACATTGGGACGCAGGCTAACTACTCTATTTCTTAAATAGAATAATAAAATGACCTCATAGTTCTAACATGTTGTTACATAATTCTAACTATTTTTGCTATATAGATCAAATAACAAACTGTTCCAATATTTATACACTCTAAAAAAAGATGGTTCTTTAAAGATTCTTTACATGTAGTAACGGTTATATTTAGAACCATAGCATCCTGAAGAACCCTTTCATGCTGAAATGGTTCTTTGTGTTAGAGTTTAGGGTTCTTTATTCATACTGTCAATTTTTTTGCTACTTTTGGCCTTCGTGAACATAATTGTTTTTACATAAACAAATGTGACCCTGGACGACAAAACCAGTCTTAAGTGTCAATTTTTCGAAATGATACTGAATAAATAAGCTTTCCATTGATGCATGGTTTGTTAGGATCGGACGATATTTGGCTGAGATACAACTATATGAATATCTGGAATCTGAGGGTGCAAAAAAATCAAAATATTGAGAAAATCGCCTTTAAAATTGTCCAAATGAAGCTCTTAGCAATGCATATTACTAATCAAAAATGAATTTTTGATATATTTACGGTAAGAAATGTACAAAATATCTTCATGGAATATGATCTTTACTTAATATCCTAATGATTTTTGGCATAAAATAAAAATTTATAATTTTGACCCATACAATGTAGTTTTGGCTATTGCTACAAATATACCCCAGCGACTTAAGACTGCTTTTGTGGTCCAGGGTCACAGATGGACACACTGTAATTCTAAACTCAGTTGTGTATTTCAGATGCATCACATCCTACAACCTCGTCATCTGCAGAGAGAAACCACCACCAAAATATGCAAAATGATGGACTTTCAGGCATCATAGAAGATTATGAAAATACAGTATTTCATTGGAACTTGGTCTTCATCACACTATTTTCTGTTTCTATTTTGTTTTACTTTAAGTATTTATTTATGTTCAATGTCAATTGTCATTTATTAATGTATTCTGCTAATAACTGTTGTTAGAGCACTGTAATTTTTGTTACAATTTCGCATGTCATTAAAAATAAATAAATAAAAGTATCTAATTGACATGCTATTGTTGTTGTTTTATTATGTAAAAACCCTAATAGAGCCTACAAGATAATATAAGACCAGGCAGATAGAGGGTAAAAACTATATTAATAAATCATATATACAAATAATATTAATAATACTATTAAAGATATAAATATACTAATATTAATGAAAAACTATCATTAAAAAGACCATTAAGGTAAGCATGGTTCTTTATGGAACCCTATAAAAAGGGTTCTATTTAGCACCAAAAAAGGGTTCTGCTATTGTTACAAGCTGAAGAACCCTTTTCTGGTACTGTTTAGAACCATTTTTCGTAAGAGTGTTCCTGTGGCTCAGTGGTAGAGCATTGCGTTAGCAGCGCAAAAGGTCGTGGGTTCAATTCCCAGGGAACACACATACTGATAAATGTATAAATGTATACCCTGAATGCACTGTAAGTCGCTTTGGATAAACACGTCTGCTAAATGCATAAATGTAAATGTAAAGAGTGTATACTTATATCCAGTGTTGGGGAAAGGTACTTTTAAAAGTAATGCATTACAATATTGCGTTACTCCCTAATTACATTACTTAGTTACTTTTTATGGAAAGTAATGTGCTGTTACTTTTGCGTTACTTTTTAAATATGAGCAGGGCTTGATTGTTTTTAATATAAGAAGTTCTATTTATAGCAAATGTCAAGTCAAGTCACCTTTATTTATAGCGCTTTTAACAATACAGATTGTGTCAAAGCAACTTTCCAATATCAGAATAGGAAAATAGTGTCAATAATGTAAAATGACAAGATTAAACACTCAATTTTCAGTTAAAGGCATTTCATTATTGAATTCAGTGAGATGTCATCGTCCTTTTTGTAAAGATGTACACTCTTCTATCTGTTCACACTGGCTCCATTGTGCTGGCTTAAGCTTTCTGATTCATTATACATGTTGAATTACATCATACAGTTCTCCATCTGTGCTGAGCAGGACCAGTTTTCCCACAGCAGTCTCCAGATCTCCTTCAGTGGAAAAGCCGCTTATCAACACACTCTCCAGCCACTTGGTCATTCCTCTTCTTCTCTCAACCCCTGATTTCTGCTCTCGACCCCGAGTGTTAATGCTTGCGTTATCAAGAGCAGATGACAGGCCTGACAGCAAATTAAGTGTCACAAGGAATTAAGAAAGAAACTCTCTGAATGTTACGAGGTTTTCTTTGAGCATCAACACACAGCAGCAGTCACATGTTTGTCCTGACATGAATGTCAATCAAGTCACAAAGTTAGGTCAGGAAAAAGAATCGCAGCACTAGCCTACTAATGAAATGCGTCTCTAGACCTGCAGTAACAACTTGCTTATGTCAGTGTCGTTTTATTTTTCTAGTTATATTCATTAAATAGTTCATATTTCATGCATTTTGTGAGTAAGCACCACTGAGCTAAATGTTGTACAGATCTTTAGACCACATGGCTTTTGGTTTTGGTGTTGTGCTGGTGTTCTTATGGTCTCTGACAAGACGACCGCCTCCTTTCTGCATATCTTCAAACTGCGCCTACAAGGGCTAGATAGATAGTCTTGGTATGGTCTTAACTCGAACTTAAATCTATTTAGAGATCCCGATTTGTTTAGAGAAAAACAGGCTCTCACTGGATCATATGTAGTGGGTGTTATGGGCACTAGAGGGCGGCATTAGAGCAGCTTTCTCTTATTATGATTTCTGAACGCGACAGTGAGACAGGCGCGTCCAATCTGTATCTAATGTACAAGGTCATGCACAATAGTGTACTGTACGATGAAAACCATCAAATAATCCAGCAAGTCTGATTGATGGGGGTAATCTACTTGTTTTTCTAATTGGTAGTAGGATTATCTTAAAATATTTGCCATCAATTTGTAATTTTACGTTTGAAATTATGTGCTGATATCAATACTATTCAAAAGTTGTGGGTCAGTAATTTTCTCAAAGAAATTAATATTTTTATAGAATTTGACTTACATTTTACAAAAATGATCATGGTATAGGCAAAAAGAAACAATTTATACATATATATATATATGCTTATTCCTCAATCATATATATATATATATATATATATATGTGTGTGTGTCATTTTCCACAAAAACCTTGAGCAGCAAAAACTGTTTTCAACGTTGTTATTAAGAAATGTTTCTTAATCAGCATATTAGAATGATTTCTGAAGGATCATGTGACTGAAGACTTGAGTAAAGATGCTGAAAATCAGCTTTGATCACAGCAATAAATTACATTTCATAATATACTGACATCGAAAACAGCACAATTAAAGTAACATTACTTACCAAATATTCATGTTCTTACTGTATTTTTGTGAATACACACATATGACTCATCTTTCCAGTTACTCTTATGAGTACATATTCACAAATCAATATATATTTAAAATAAGTGTCATTTCAAGACGAGTTGAGAAATGAAGTTGAATAACTTGAACGTTCTTCAGTAGATCTGAGAAGAAAACACACCGTACACACTCCAACCGAATCTTTGTTTAAAATCACTTTTATTTCAAGATTTTTAAACTCATACAGATCGTAAGGCATCTGCACAAAGAACAGTTTCTGCAGAGGTTTAAAAAAATCCTTTCCCTCAGATGGTGGACGGGTTTCAAACCAGGTTTGATATATAGATGTTTTTGGTGTTTTCCCTTCTCCTCCCCTTATTTATTCATTTCTCAATAATCTTAAATTACATCTATTATATAATTTCATACTCTTGATTTCTTACAGCAGTCAGACGACGTGAGAGCAATGACAGAGAAAAAGAGTGTTTAAAATCCATTAAATATGTACACAGAGGCTTCACATCACACGCACACACATGGCAGGCTAAACAGTACTATGAGGGGAGCAGACCACATCCACATGATGTGTTGATGCATCTATTTACAGGTCCCTAAACTTACTACACGATGACTCTAGCTTCTCTCGTATGAGGCGGCGTCTTGTTTTTTTTTACCTTTGAATTTAATTTCCATTGGTTTGTTTTATGATAAATGGGCGAATCAATGAATTAAGTCCTAAAACCTTCATTAACCTCCACACACATGCACTTTTCCATCCCTGGCCCATCCGTAACGCAGGGCCAGTGAAGGTCTGTGTGCATACAACTACACTTGAATCCAGGACGAGTTTTGAACTTCACCCTGGTCGAGCATTCGTAAAGGCCCTGATTGAACTCTTGGGACGCCACAGAGGGGACGGGGTGTGTGTGTGATATGGACATGATGAACGTGAGAAGGGTTTGCGTGACATCGTGCGTCTCCAGTGAACGATCTAGGCTACTTGGACACTTTGACGCGGAAGATGACGCGACCCAGGAACTTGTCGCGGTCATCGTTGTTGTTCAGGTCCGATCCC
Organism: Onychostoma macrolepis; assembly: GCF_012432095.1. Classification (NCBI taxonomy): domain Eukaryota; kingdom Metazoa; phylum Chordata; class Actinopteri; order Cypriniformes; family Cyprinidae; genus Onychostoma; species Onychostoma macrolepis. The sequence goes on from NC_081169.1 coordinate 3,898,176, forward strand.
TCCACCTTGCACTCGATGGTGAGCTCGGTGTTATAGTCGTCATCCATCAGCAGCAGCTTCACGGCTACCAACGGCTGGACGTAGTTTATCTAATGGAGAGAAGAAACCAGAAAAGAAAGACAAAATGCCAAAAATGAGAGAAATATGACAAGAAACTCTGCAATTATTAAGTATGGACACAGCGACATAAAATTGTCTTATACAGATGCAATACCGATAAGCAAGTAAAAAATAAATAAATAAAATTTGATGCTTAAAAACAAGCCCTATTAAAAAGGCACAATCAGATCAATACAAATCAATTAGAAAAAAATATTTTAATTACTTATTCTCTATATATTCTCTATGCAAAGAATTTAAACATATTTTATACTTTAAGCATTTTATATAATGGATTATATATTTCCTATACATCAAAAGTACATATTCGTTTTAAAATACTGTATTACATATTTTGTTCAAAAAAATCATAAACATTTTCAATACGTAAAATATACATACAATATTTACTTTTTAAAAGAATACTAATATGGAAGTATTCATGCTTAATACTTAAGCCTGGTTTTACTTTCTAGCATTAAATGGCACAATTAGACCAATACAAATCATTAATAAAAAATGTTTGAATTATTTTATATTCCATATTTTCTATGCATAGAATATACATATTACACATTAAAAAATATTTTAAAATAAGCATTTTATACAATAGATTATATATTTTCTATGCATTAAAAATGCACATTCAACTTAAAATATAAATATTAAAATAAAATGTATTACATATTTTAAAAATATATATCTTTTCAATACATAAAATATACATATTAGTTTAGTTTTAAATAAATACTAAATACAAATATTTGTGCTTAACACTTAAAAATGAGCCCTGATTTAATTAACAGCACAAATGAGACCAATACAATCATTAAAAAAGGAAACATTTTTTATACACATATACATACTTTAAAATTATTTTATAAATATATAAACATTTTAAGATTTATTATACATTATTGATTTATTTGTACAAATATACAACTTGTATTAAAATAGAAATGACATTTTCACATACATTATATGCATTTTCTATACGCAAAATATACATATATTTTAAAGTGAATAAACACCACACAGTTTTACATTATTTATTCTGACGATATTCACTAGTATATTGTGCATCCATACAATTAGCAACTTTTGCTGTATTGTACTTACATGCAATGTCTTGCCATAATAGGGGAAGTAACTCTTGTCAAGTTTGCCCTCAGTGGGGAAATACTGCATCTGCAGGGGAGTTTCTCTCTGTATCAGGAGAGAAACACGACAAAGGATGAGATCACACTGCTGCACTTTACAGACAACACGTGTCATGTGACTCGTGTGCAGTTGCCAGTAGCAACAGACTGCCCTCACATCACTCAAACTGATGACAGAAAGAAAAATAAGCACCCTCTTCAAATGCACAGACAGCAGATCTCTGAATAAAGCAGGTTAAACACAAATCCACACTGAAAAGGGGGAAAACGGTTCTTACAAATGAAATTTCTTTTGCATCTTGTACTGTATATGAGCGCATGAATCCATAACTCTCTGCTCGCAGTCCATCACAGTCATACCGTATATCCAGCAGTAGCAGGAAGCAACAAGCTGTTTCCACAGTTCAGGAACAGTTCCAAGACTCTGATCCTCATGTGCATTCAATAAGTGGTTCATCTTTCATTAAGTGAACCGAATGAGATGATTTGCCGTAAGCTTCTGAAATAGTGAGTATCTAATAATAGCTCATAGTGATGCATGCTTGCAGACAGTGTAGACCAATGAAAAAGAAGATAAAAACACTAAAAGAAGCTATTTTAAACAGTCATTTTAAAGCATCAGTAGTCTGAGACCATGATTTAATAATCAAATTCAAAGAATGTAATTATTAAGAATCAGCACAGAAGCTCATAAAATGTGCAGTGTTTCATTAGAGGCTTTCACACAAACAGCTTTTGCTGTAAACGCTGTTACAGCATGAATTCAGCAGCGTTCTCCATTCTGTAATCACGCGCGAAATAGACGCGGATCAGCCTCTGCGATGTTTGGTCCTGCTGGAAATGTTGGGTATTGATGCTAGTGCTGGGTAGATTATGTACAAATCTTCAAATTGAAATTAAAAAGTTAATTGCGACTTTCTCACAATTCTGACTTTTTTTCCCCCTCAGAATTGCATGACAAACTCGCAATTGCCAGTTAAAAAAAAATCATAATTGTGTGATATAAACTCTCAATTGACTTTTTCTCAGAATTGGGAGATATAAACTTGCAATTCTGAGAACATCAGTCTTTCCCCCCCACCCTTCAAAACTGGACTTTAACTCAAAATTGCGAGTTTATCTCTCACAATGAGGAAAAAAAGTCAGAATTTCGAGTTCTCGAAATTGTGACTTTATAAATCGTAATTCTGACTTTATAACTCGCAATTATGATTTTATAAATCACACAATTCTGAGGGGGTTTATATCTCACAATTCTGTGAAAAAAAGTCTGAAATGTGAGATGTCGCAATAACCTTTTTATTATTATTATTATTATTATTATTATTATTCTTCAGTGGCGGAAACGGGCTTCCATACATTAAACATCAAAGTTTCTTAAACTAGGGTGCTTGAAGGAACTGCATAGGGTTACTATTGTACATTCGCTATACTTTTAATGATAGCTGGCGAAACAATGTTTAACAAACATGTTTTAAATGACGTTTTGACGATGCTGTAGAAGTGTTATCAAAATGCATAAAACACAAAGCATCGTTGCTTATGTGAACAACAGATACCATCAGCAGTAATATCACTGGAACAGTTAATGCAGAAATGTAATCGTTGTATGTGTGAAAGCCCCATTAAAACATTGCAAGGTCTCCATTAGTGGAAGTTTGTTTAGTAAGAAATGGCAAGATTGAAAGAGCAGGAACCATCAGCATAATTTAAGAGCAAAAGCATTAAAGTTCAGAGGACACAGAGATCCTAAGGAGCAGAGGGCACTTCCTTGTGTCCGCTGTATACCTTCAAGGGTCAGATGGGTGAGAGGTCTCAGAGAAGTCATGAGGTACAAAAACGACAAAATGATAAGGGCGGTAAAGAAGTTCTCATGGGACAACTGAAAAACAGGGCAGGTCTGATAGGAACGTCTCACATCTGCAGCATAGAACTACTCAAAGGAAGCAAACAAGTGTTTGAAATGGGTCCAACATTGCATAACTTGTCCCTGATATCGGTTAGATGCTTGTGGACATGTTCGTAAGAGGTTACTAAGGTCAAAAGACAATGTTTTGCAAGAAAAAAATTTGTTGTGTCAATAAAATCAATTGGAATACCTGAAAAACCATGAATTTGACTTGACCATAGTATACTTATGTGTGGAAGATTCCCAATAGCAATGGGCCCTGTTTACACCTGATATGGTGATCCAAACTCAAGTGCTAAATAAGCATTTGTAGAGTAAACATCACTGTGGCCTCGACAACCCTGAAGGTTGGTACTGAATTGTTATGGTAAGTTTTGATTAACTAAATCACACAAATGTGCCTCTTCACTGTATCAAATCTTGAGATATTTTGAGTCTCCTTTTGTACAAGTGGGCTGTTCTTGATCAGAATAAGTTGTAAAGTGGACCAAACCTTATGCTGATAATCCAAAGGAGGGGTGTCTAACTCTGCTCTGCACTCTTAAAAATAAAGGTTCTTTATTGGCATCAATGGTTTCATGAAGAACCTTTAACAACACGTAGTTATAGAAACTCACTTATAGGAACTAGCCACCAAGTTGGTCCCCTGAGAACTAAATTTTCCCCTAGGACCATGTTCCTGGTTGCATTCACACCACCAGTAGGAACTAGGGCTGGGTATTGACAATATTAAACGTTAAAAATAACTGATTTGTATACAAATTACACTCAATGAAGTTTATATAATATTGAAGTTGTAATACTAACTTTGATTTCTACACCAAGTCATTTTTTTTTTTATATAAACATTTACATGGTTGTTGTCATAAAAACTTGATGAATTTATTCAAACAAATATTGAAGCACAGTAAAAATAAATAAAAATAATAATAAAACAAAAATATTATTATTAATAATAATAATAATAAAGTCTCAACGTTAACGCGTTAATGCATGCGATTAAATAAAAAAACTAACGTGTTAATATTTTAACACAAATTAATCGTGTGATAAGGTTTGACCCCAACTTCTCGCCGTCATCGCAGCGCGGAAGGTTATCTATCATTGAGGGTACAGCGAACCAGTGTTGCCAGGGTAACGGCACAAGTGGGCTATTTTGAAAATACAGTCGCAGGAAAAAATTACAGAGCCGTGGGTTGCGGTTTTTGGGGCTACTTTTATAATGTACCACGGCCGCTCAAAGTGTACATAGACAAATAAAAATTAAAATAGATCCTTTTACTAATGTGTATTATACTTGGAATGTATCCCTGGCAACTTAAGAACCGAGAGGCGGTTGTAACATCACAAACAACGTGAGTTTCAGAGCATATATGTTAAGGCATATATGCTAATGTAGCATGATGCTAATGTTAGCTCTAATGCAGCTGCAGAACAGGTCTAATTCTTCTTCATAATGCATTTTGTCATAATACTTCACGTAAGGTTGCAAGAAATGTTTTGTATTTATTTATTTTATTTATACTTTTGATAATAGTTGGGCATACTGGGATTGAAGCGATGTGGCTTGGTAAACATTTTATTGCCAGTTTAAAGTAGAGATTTTCCGATACCCTTTTTCCCTTCCCGATACCGATACCTAGGCTCAGGGTATCAGCCGATACAGAGTACTGATCTGATACCTGGGTGTGTATCTGAAGATTGATGAAGATTTAGTCGCATATGCGAGTGATTTACTGGCAATGTGCTACCACGTTTGTATTTATTCTTTGCTGCTCTAAATAGTGGATGCTTGTGCACAGCTTCCTGTGTTTGCATTCTGAGCAGAGAAGAAGAATTGATTTCCGATTTGCAGCATTAAGCAAAGCTAGCGGGCATAAATCTTGTTTAAAAATGGTATCGGATCGGTACATGGGTTCAAGTACTCACCGATACAGATGCCAGAATTTGTGGTATTGGTGGAATTTCCGATACTAGTATCGGAACAACCCTAGTTTAAAGGCTGATAATGGCGGAATAAAAACAAAAAAATAATGATAATATAATAAGGATTATGTCTCATTCCTGGCGGAAGTGTGAAAGGTTTTGTTTCCCTAAACTAGTTTGTCATGCATTTCTTTTTCAACACATTTACAGGTAAATCCTAGTATTTTCAAATTGCGATTAATCATGATTAATCACAGCCCGTGACTGTGATTAACGCGATTACATTTTTTAATCCATTGACAGCACTAATATACACATACATCTATCTATCTATCTATCTATCTATCTATCTATCTATATCTATATAATAAATAAGATAATTTATAATATATAAAATGTTATATGGTGCATATATTTAGCGAATTGCTCTAGAGAATTTTTCTAGCTGACTAATGAGTAAATTTTTTTTTTTTTTTTTCTGAGGTAAATGTTATGTTACATGTCATACTGTATTGTTTACAAGACATATTGATGTCTTTTGCATGGTTGAAACAATAATAGAGCGATTACATGAGACAGGGTAAGTTGTACTCCTTTTACCATACCTTCAGACATTCATTCATGTTTATTTCAAGCTGTAACTGGTATTGTTGAGGAGGACATGATCATTTCTAGAGCTGTGCAATTAATCGCATGCGATTGTCATTCACATCTCATCAATAAAGTCGGTTCTGTGATTAGTAGTAAATCTCCTTCACGTGGCATTTAGCTTGTCAGTGAACTACGGCTCTGTGTAGTAAATGCTGCTCCATCTGAAAGCACGTGATGGAGATTTACTACTAATTACAGAACCGGCTTTACAGCACAGAACAGAGTTTCTGTTGCTGGTAGTTCCTATTGTGCTGGGTTAGACCCAACTGTGATGCAAGAGCTAATTTAAGAGGCTTTTGGACCAGGTAGTTATAGGAACTAGCCTCGATGCGCATTCAAGATATTACCTTGTCGCATACATGTGATGCTGCTGATGCTGGAGCTGGCATTTTGATGTGGAAAATGTTTGCAATCGAAGGAATGTACACGTGTGTCGTGGTACTGTCATGAACGAGTGTCGAAGGCTGACATGGAAGAGAAGAAATGTTTGAATGAAGTCCTTATTTTTGTTTTCTTTGTGCACATAAAGCTTCATAAAATTACAGTTGAACCACTGATGTCACATGGACTATTTTATCCATGTCCTTACTACGTTTTTGGGTCTTGAACATCGTAGTGGCGTTGCTATCTATGCAGGGTCAGAAAGGTCTCGGATTTCATCAAAAATATCTTAATATGTGTCCCGAAGATGAACAAAAGTCTTTCGGGTTTGGAACGACATGATGAGGAGTAATTAAATGACAGAATTTTCATTTTTAGTGAACTATCCCTTTAAGAGTACAGAGGGCCATCTTCCTGCAAGTTGAGCTCTAGACCTAATAAAACACACCTGAACCTGCTAATCAGGGTCTTCAAGATAACTAGAAACATCTACGCAGGTGTTTTGGAGCTAAATTCCGCAGGAAAGCGGCCCTCCAGTAGCAGGATTGGACACCCCTGATCAGCATTAAAAGAAAAGATTTGACAAGACTGGAAATTTCTTTACTATTCTCAATAATGAACATGCAGTGATGCACATCCGTAATTTAGAGCGTTCCACAATTTGCATGTGAATGCCAGAGGTAAACGGAAATCTTTTGACTGAGTCAACCAAAACATTAATATCAGGAGTAAACGGGGCCTTAGGGGTTCCCATGGTGTGTAAGGACCCACAGCTACATTTGCATTACCTAGACACTATGCATTACGTTCTCGATGACTGGGGATCTGAAGGTATACATCATTTCTAGAATGAGGGCGGTTAAAAGCACCAGAAACAAAGCAGTACAGGAGAGAGGCAGCAAAAAGATGGAAAAGGCCCGGGGCAAGGACCCTGGGGAAACAATGGGGGGGGCTGGGGCCCGAAATCTTACCCACCATTAATACTGCTGGCCCTATAGGCAGCGTGGAGAGAGACCAGATACAAACAGATGTGTGAAAACGCAAGATGGAAACACTCCATGTCACACTCATCCTGACATCGAACACTCTGAAGCTAGTAACACAAAGTGTGATTTGGGAATTACCTTGGCCATGCAGTTGATATGCGGGTCTCCTCGTGGCCTAAGCCCAATCACCTGCAAATGAGTATATACAATGAACAAACATCCTTCTAAAATCTAAAAACAGGTCTGATAACATGCTTAAATTTCTAGAATGCAACTGGAACACATGCATGCTGGATTGGAAGTTTTGCCACCTTGCATGAGCACAGTGACTCAATTTGTCTGGAGAACAAATGCTAACACAGGGGTTCTCAACTCTGGCTCTTGAAAGACTTTCCTGCAGAGTTTAGCTCCAAGGTCTTCAGGATTGCTAGAAAGTTACAGGCAGTTGAGGTTGATCAAGGTTGGAGCTAAACTCTGCAGGAAAGTGGATCTCAAGGGCAAGAGTTGAAAACATCTGTGCTAACAGCTAGCTTTGACCTGGGAGAGCGTAAAAACAGTGACTCACTCGATTCATCTTGACTAGGATGCATGGCTGACCCTCAGAATAACCAAAACTGCTATCAGCCAGTCCAGAGCACTGTCGTAGCACACTTCTCTTGAACTGGCAAACCTTCTTCTCCTCAGCATCATCTTGCTCAAAGTACATATCACTGGGACAGGCCTCGTTCACCTCCTGCAGAGAGTCATTGTACACTGAAGAAACAGATGAAAGAGAGTAGATAGTGAGATAAAGGTGCCAAGCTGGGAATCTTCAGCAGCAATTTGTGACAATCTTATGGTGGGGAGATGTCTTCCTTGTCTACAAGTGTGACCATTTTGGAAGTCTTTGAAAGCTCCAAATAAGAAGACCCCAATATATGACTTGAAAAGCACAACATTCCTGTGTTGGAGCATTTCATTTTGTTGTCGAGGCGGGACACATCAAAAGTTTGTATTGGTCTTTAAATAACTAATAGTTTTAGTTTAAAATCTGCCTTCCGTTTGAAGTCAGAATTGGGACATTGTATCTTGAGGAAGGAGGACGACATTAAAACAAAAGAACTGCCAACAAAGTAGCAGATTGCAGAGGCTGTTGGCTTTGCCATGTGACCTTTCACTGCCATTCACAACTCCTCTCCCTTGACCTCATAGGATAGGTAAGTGTCCATCAAATGTGCACTTCACAATCTTCAGTAGCAGGTCATCGGGGTGCACTTCGTCTACTGTTTCATGAATACTACGAATACAGACATACTACTCATTTTACTAGTTTTCATCTACTAGGATATCTATATTTAGGCATCTGACATGTAATAGAGGAATTTTGACTTGTGTTTATCAATAGCCGCATACTTGGGTGCTGAGATGTTGTGGGATTTCCGCAAAAGTATGCAAGTGGGAATTTTGACTTTAAGAGGTGTTCTTGTCTTCCAAGAAGGAAGTAGGCAAGCATCAGATATACCACTAAACCACAATTTGCTATAGCTTATCAGTGGTCGGTGGAATTAGGAAAGAGCAAGTGTTTTATCGGACAGGAATGTGTATAAGCCTCTGAACAGGACATGATGTCATCTATATTTCTGCTCAATTTGCCCAGAAAAGAAAGACTTTAAATATGTTGGTTTTAGCAGATCCACGTGATCTCAAAACTAATACACATGGACTAAAAAACACAAGACTCTAATTATGATTGCATGGGGTCCTTAAATGAGTCACTTGTGACTGCTGTAGCTGATCCATTCAAGAAAGACTTCACTTTCTGAGCTTTCAGGTGGGGTGGTGATAGCATGCAGCTGATAACAATTTGTGCAGTTAACAGGCAAACTCACGTACGTTTAACCATCAACAGTGGGAGATCACATCCAACCAGAGGATACATTAGCAGAACATTGAGAAGTTTTTGTACCGAGAGATTAAAATAAAATGTTTGACTATGCCACTACCTAATGTATAATTTTCATAATATAGGTGATTTTAAGTTAAGTCTTGTTTTCTTTCACAATAACTGACTGTAGCACCTCATCCTCCTCCTAAATTCTTAAGTGTAGCTTTTGCTTGCCCCAAATATGACCTTGATGAACAACAGTGCTACAAAAACAGGTTGGTAAAAATGTGTCTTTATTTTATCTAAAATCTGGCCATATTAAGAATATCCTCCAAATAGGATTTGTTGCAAACATTTTTATCCACCCACACAAAGATAATGTCTACTGGTTCTTAGCAGAGTTGAATTCTTGATCTTGCGCACTTGAGAGCTCTCAAAACCACATAAACTGGATCTCAAAGCTCAGTCTTATGGATGTGGGTCTTGTCTTATGGTCTCATTTGTACTAAAGGTGTCTATTTTTACCAAAGGTGACACTACCTCAACCTAACAAGACATCAGGCTTTGACGAGCTTATTGGTTCTCCATTTCAAATCATTAAAATGGACCATCAGCTCATGGTCTGGATCTGGTTCTCGAAAGGTCTAGTCTTACTCTGGGTCTCAGTCAGGAGTTCTCTCCAACCCTAATCAAACACACCTGAAGAAGCTACTCAACGTCTTCAAGATTACTAGAAAGTTACAGGCAGGTGAGTTTGATCAAAGTCAAAGCTAAACTTTGCAGGAAACTGGACCTCGAGGACAAGAACTGAGAAGCCCTGGGGTGTATTCCAGAAAGCACAACTAACTTACCGTCAGCTAAACCCTGAACTTTCGGTTGATTAGCCCAAAACCTGCTTACTCGAGGTATGTTGGTTCCAAAAACACATCCAAGAGTAAGTTCATTCAACACAGAGTATGTTCCTGGTTAAGACTCAAAGCATTCTCAACAGAGCGACGAATCGAGAAGTCACTATGGAAACGGACGCTAAGAAAAAGCACGCTATGCAGTTTCTTTCTTCTTTGGTTCAATGGTCATTTACATCATATATATATATATATATATATATATATATATATATATATATAAAACACACAGACATACACGTATACATACATACCTATGATTTACATGCTAATTGATGGTTGTGCAATCATTTTTCTTTTTCCGTTTAATCTTTAATCCTTGAGAATAAGAATTACATTGTTTCATGCTAATTATATATTGAGTCATATCAGATAAAGTAAATAAATAAAGAAAACACAATAAAGTGCGACAACTCTGCCTATTTTATGTCAGTTTTAACGAACAAAAATAGCCATTATAAAAGCATAAGTACAAAGTATAAGAGGCTTATATAAGAGGAAATAAAGACAAAAGAACAATTCAGTCAAACGTATGCTACCAAGTCAGCGCTGTACTACGGTAAAGTTCAAAAGAAATATAAAAGTTAAACTTTGTGCTCAGTCAAAACGATATGACCAGGAACAAATAATAGATTCATGAGACCACGAATGCCTGTTAAATATACACACAACGAATTGTATCTCATGTTTAATCACTACAGAGACATCAGAGCCAGTGGCAAATGTCGGAAGGACTAGCCGAGCTAAGGCTGCTCGAGGCGGATACATGAGCACTGAGCGCCCGGTGATCGCCTGGAGCTCTGAAATCGGCATAGCAAATGTTCAAATAGGCACTCTCTTTATAAATAAACTGCAGATTTGAGTATTAAACAACTACATTCTCGCCTGAAAAACTCTTAAAACTACATTTCATGGCACAATAACAGTAATATTTTGAAAATTACATGGGTTTTTGGGCAATGACGTTTCACAAGTCCACAAGAACGCATATTGAGAAACGGCTCGTCTGTGTGAAAATATAAAATACACTGTTATATATATTTTTTTTTGTGTTGCGCACTCTTTGAAGTAAAAAGCCAAACATAGCATAGCGGAACGAGTGAAGGAGAAGCTTTATACCCTTGTATCACGCACAAGTGACGATTTTAGTCAACCAAATCAACATTCTGCAGTGAGTTTAGCTCCACCCTTTTGGTACACTTTTGCTGCGCTAGGTACCCCAACGGAAAGGTACCAAAAAAGTGGTACGGTTCGATGTCTTGGTACCATTCACAACTTCTGACAGTGGAAACGGACATAATTGCGTACTGTACTGAACCGTACCGCTCAGTGGAGCCATTACATACCCTGGAAGTTACCTCAGATTTTGGAACCGAAAGCTGAGGTTATCCGCTCGCTTACCCTCAAACACACCCAGGTATGTCACACAACCTGCTTTCTGGAATACCCCCCTGGTCTAGGTCATAGAGAGCCTGGTATTAGGGAATCTAGGTTTGATTTGGGTTTTGTGGAGGCCTGACATTGATCTCAGTCGTGGAAGGCCTGGCACTGTTTTGGGATTTAGGCAGTCTTGCATTGGTCTGAGTCTTGGAGGTTCTTGACTCCAACTCTGGTTCTGGATGGAGGGTTAAAGTATCCACTGATTTATTGGATTAGGTGTTCATAATCACATTATACTGTGACAAGACAAAGATGTGGAGAGGTAAAGTGATGAGACTCACGCTGCAGGAACGACTCCAGGTGCTGCACGTACTTGTTGTATTGCTGGGGAATCGATCGGTTAAATTGAATTTCCAAGAACCTCGGCCTGATCATCAGCCCTGTGGACAAAATATGCATGCCATGCAGATGAAAATAATACAAATAAATGGAGATTATACATTCGTGTTATCAAGACTCAGATTTAATGTGTGCATTTTGTGTAATTTTTAGAATGTTTTATTTTTTCTTATAATATTTAAATTATCCACGCAAGATTCCTTCAAAACTGAATCCCTTTTCTTTTCACCTTCATGAATTTTCCAGTCTTTCATGATGGCCATACAAGGATTTGCAAAACTCATTTTACTTACTGCTAATTTCTAGGTTTTTTTAAGAGGTAAGCATAGCTACAAAAAATTATATTTAAAAAGGGAATTTTGAAATCTTTTGGTATCAATTAAAAAAAAAAAATTCTTACATTTCCAGATTTTCCACGAGGGAATTTCAGACATTTCTCAGGTCACACTTTATTTTAAGGTCTCACTATTAGCTAACTGTTGACTACAGCTTCAATAAACTCCTAATTTGCTGCTTAGTAATAGTAAGGTAGTTTAAACCTAAGCTAAACCTAAGTTTAGGTATGGGATAGGATTAAGGGATCTAAAATATGATCATGCAGAATAAGGCATTAATGTGTGCTTTATAAGTACTAATAAACAGCCAATATGCAAGCTAGTTAATAGTGACAATCAGTCCTTAAAATAAAGTGTTACAATTTATCATTTATGGGTGTAAAATTAAAGGTTTTCAAAATGATGCACTATTTCAAATGCACCTAACACTTGTACAACCCGAATTCCGGAAATGTTGGGACGTTTTTTTAAACTTTGAATAAAATGAAAACTAAAAGACTTTCAAATCACATGAGCCAATATTTTATTCACAATAGAACATAGATAAATGTTTAAACTGAGAAATTTTACAATTTTATGCACAAAATGAGCTCATTTCAAATTTGATGCCTGCTACAGGTCTCAAAATAGTTGGGACGGGGGCATGTTTACCATGGTGTAGCATCTCCTCTTTTCAAAACAGTTTGAAGACGTCTGGGCATCGAGGTTATGAGTTTCTGGAGTTTTGGTGTTGGAATTTGGTCCCATTCTTGCCTGATATAGGTTTCCAGCTGCTGAGGAGTTCGTGGTCGTCTTTGACATTTTTAGTTTAATGAAACTGAACGCTGATAACACGCTGGAAGGTCTCCCTCCTATTTAGGCCAGAGGACACGGCGTCCATGATTTCCAACAATGTCAAATTTGGACTCGTCTGACCATAGAACACTTTTCCACTTTGAAACAGTCCATTTTAAATGAGCCTTGGCCCACAGGACACGACGGCGCTTCAGGACCATGCTCACATATGGCTTCCTTTTTGCATGATAAGAGCTTTAGTTGGCATCTGCAGATGGCACGGCGGATTGTGTTTACCGACAGTACTAAATGGGCCCAGGAATACTTCCAGAAACCAATGTCAATGACAGAATCATGCCGATGAGTGATGCAGTGTCGTCTGAGGGCCCGAAGACCACAGGCATCCAACAAGGTCTTTGGCCATGTCCCTTACGCACAGAGATTTCTCCAGTTTCTCTGAATCTTTTGATGTTATGCTAGATGTTCTCCCAGCTGAATCTTTTCAAAATTTCTTGCTTTTTCAGCCCCCAAACACCTTGCTTTTTTTTGTTTGCTTTGTTGCCCCTGTGCCAACTATTGGAGACCTGTAGCAGGCATCAAATTTGAAATGAGCTCATTTAGTGGATGTTTAAAATTTCTCAGTTTAAACATTTGTTATGTGCTCTATGTTCTATTGTGCATAAAATATTGGCTCATGTGATTTGAAAGTCTTTTAGTTTTCATTTTATTCAAATGTAAAAAAACTTCCCAACATTTCCAGAATTCGGGTTTTATTATTGTATCAGAACACTTTTTGGTTATAATCATTGATGCGTTCTCATTAACGCCTCAAAATCATGCTTGGAACAGTCAATGCACTGATAATTGGACACACTAAACCGCAACTTGTCTGAAATGATGTCCAACTGCGTCTGTACTGAGAACATTCTGTTACTAAAAGATGTCAAGGAGGAGGAGGGGGGCTGAGGGAGGAAAGAAAAAAAGATCAGTGGGAGGAATAAATTGACACTTGGGGAAGGATGAATGATAGCGAGAGAGAGAGATCTCACTTTGCTGGGTTTAACGGCGCTCATAATCAAGCGAGAGGATGGAACTGGAGCGCTCTCATCGCAACCACTGTACACAAGTGTGTGGGCTGCAGTGTGTGCCACTGTGTGTGTGTGTGTGTGTGTGAGAGAGAGTGTGAGAGAGTGTGGGGGAGGCTAATGGATGATGTGTAACACTGCTGAGACTGCTGTTGTGTGTTCTGATTGCAATGGAGGTAACGGTAAAAATAGCGCAGAATAAATCATATCAGCTAAACATCACCTCTACTGCACATTCTGTCTGTCCTGTTACTCTCAATGTTAAAAGCTTCTTAAAAAGGATTTATAAATTCCAAAAATCATTTAAGAACCATTACCTACTGTACAAGAGCAGATCAATAAATCCTTAAGGCAGGTATTGATCGGATTCTTGCTGTGCACCATGTGGCATATTTTACATAATTTAAATATTATTTCAAATACTTTCATTTGAAATAGTTTAAAATCATTCTTGAGTTGACGACATAGTGCCATTTAGAAATACACATTCCATTTAGAAGCATTTAGAGTATGATCGCATCATATAGCCTTCTTATATAAATAGGCTACACTATAAATAACAGACATTTATATTTACACATACACGCAGAGATATGTATATTTATAACAGTAAATCTTAGTACAGTAAACCACCTATAATATTCCCATAATGTTTCTGAGTCTGCCTTCACTAAAAAGAATCCATGTACAAGTAGAAAAAGAAACCATAAAGGCAAAGAAAGCAAAAGGAGTGTTGAATGCATCAGTTTTTTTTAACAAACATAATGGTTTCACAGAGATATGCATTGCAAAATGAGCAAATATGACGTGATTGAGTGTTTCACATGTGAAACCTGCTGTGACAATAGACAGTTTTGCTTTAACAGAATAAAGCACAGGTGTATGTACAAGTAGATAAAACTTGTGCATTGTCACCTACTTTATATAGAAAAGATTTAAAGGCCCTCTACATTCCCCAATAAACCTACATGTACAAATAACCTGTTATGTAAGTTGCACTGCACAACATTATTTAAAAAATAAAATAATAATAATAATAATAATAATAAAATAAACCGGTGCACAAAGTCGCTTTTTTTTCTCTGTGTATAGCAATGTTCATAATAGCACACTATTCCACCACAGGTTAAAGAAAAAAATATATATAAAAAAGGGAAATTGTGACTTTTTAAATCTAACAAAATGAGTTTTTATTTCACAATTAATTTTTTTTTAATTTTCCTTTTTTCCCCCTCAGAATTGAGTTTATATCTCGCAATTCTGACTTTTTCCCCCCCTCAGAACACTGAATTTACATCACTTTTTCACAATTGTGTATTCTTCCACACAATAGAAAATAAAGGTAATTTTCTTTTTTCTCACAGTTGCCAGTTTATCTCGCAATTCTGTTTATATTTAGCAATTCTGTTTATATCTCACAATTCAGTGTTTATATCTCTCAATTTTATTTAACTGCGCCTTTTTACTTTTCTCACAGTTGCCAGTTTACATCTTGCAGTTCTGTTTATATCTCGAAATTCTGTTTATCTCTCGCAGTTTCCAATTAATATGGCAATTCTGTGTTTATATCTCATGATTGTGGGGAAAAACATAATTGTGAGATATACAATTGTAACTGTAGTCTGAAGTATGAGATATATTCTCGTAATTTCAAGAAAGAAAAGTCAATTGTGAGATTTGGCAGAAACAAGCTTCCATAGCGTGCTATCATACTGCTTCTACTTCTCCAGTATGCAATATATATGCAGTGTGAGGGTTTTCTGTATATATAAAACATCTAGATGACTCGACTTAATTCAATGGAATGCGAATAAATACAAATTGGTTCAAAATGCTAACAAACGAAAGACAACTATGTAACTGGCTTAAAATGAGATTTCCCATTTCATTTCATTTGTTTAGTGGTTTTCATAGAACATATTGTTTCAAAGGGTTTTAACAAAGAATACCGTCTTAATGCTGTGGGCTTGTTACCTGGATTGGCCACTCGGTCCCTGTATTTGGGAGTGTGCTCATCCAGCGTCTGTAGCATCACCCACATGGTGAGACTGAACATTCCCGCCAGGAAGCCATAGAAGACCAGATAAAAGAGGAATATAAGAGCTGCAGAGAGAAGACAGACACATTAAACATGGCAGAGTGGTCACAAAAATATCGGCACCCATGGTAATTATGATCAAAGGCGGCTGTGAAAATTAATCTGCATTGTTAATTTTTATTTTTTTTTTATAAATCACAAAAATCTAACCTTTCCTTGGATAAGAACTTAAAATGGGGGGAAAATATCATTATGAAATGTTTTTCTCTAATACACATTGGCCACAATTAACGGCACCCTTTTATTCAATACTTTTTGAAACCTCCATTTGCCAGTTTAACAGCTCTAAATGTTCTCCTATAATGCCTGATGAGGTTAGAGACACCTGACAAGAGATCAGAGACCATTCCTTCATCCAGAATCACTCCAGACCCTTTAGATTCACAGCTCCATGTTGCTGCTGCTTCTCTTCAGTTCACTCATTTTCTACAGGGTTCAGGTCAGAGGACTGGAATGACCAGCAGAAGCTTGGTTTTGTGCTCAGTGACCCATTTTTGTGTTGTTTTTGAGGTTTGTGTTTGGATTATTGTACACAGGGACTCAAATCCTGCAGTGCCAGACGTGTCCCCCTGCATTTGGATGATCCAGAAGAGGATTGGGAGAATGTCATATGGTCAGATGAAACCAAAATAGAACTTTTTGGTAAAAACTCAAAGAATGCTGAGTTGCATCCAAAGAACACCATACCTACTGTGAAGCATGGGGGTGGAAACATCATGCTTTGGGGCTGTTTTTCTGCAAAGGGACCAGGACGACTGATCCGTGTAAACGAAAGAATGAATGGGGCCATGTATCGTGAGATTTTGAGTGAAAACCTCCTTCCATCAGCAAGGACATTGAAGATGAAACGTGGCTGGGTCTTTCAGCATGACAATGATCCCAAACACACCGCCCGGGCAAAGAAAGAGTGGCTTCGTAAGAAGCATTTCAAGGTCCTGGAGTGGCCTAGCCAGTCTCCAGATCTCAACCCCATCAAAAATCTTTGGAGGGAGTTGAAAGTCCGTGTTGCCCTGCGACAGCCCCAAAACATTACTGCTCTAGAGGAGATCTGCATGGAGGAATGGGCCAAAATACCAGCAACAGTGTGTGAAAACCTTGCGAAGACTTACAGAAAACGTTTGACCTCTGTCATTGCCAACAAAGGGTATATAACAAAGTATTGAGATGAAATTTTGTTATTGACCAAATACTTATTTTCCACCATAATTTGCAAATAAATTCTTTAAAAATCCTACAATGTGATTTTCTGGATTTTTTTTTTCTCATTTTGTCTCTCATAGTTGAGGTATACCTATGATGAAAATTACAGGCCTCTCTCATCTTTTTAAGTGGGAGAACTTGCACAATTGGTGGCTGACTAAATACTTTCTTGCCCCACTGTAATTCAATTCTTTTCTGATGACTAAATCATAACCTACAAGAGGTGACTATTCAAATCATCATCTAATGCACATCAATTGATTAACTTAAAGCACAATGTATATAATAAGTGTAAATAATTTAAATGTCTTCATAGCTCCATTGTAGACATTGTTAAGAGGACCGCAACTATTTTAATAAAACTATAACACTAATAGCCTATTATAGGTACAATTGGTTCAATAGCCTATTGAAATGTCTCAATGACAGTAATTTCCATTAGTTTTAATTTACAGTGCAGTGCAAATGAAGGCATACAACATTCATTTCATTTATCTTTTAATCAAATGAGAGTTAAACTATTTTTTGGCAAACAAAGGGGTTTACTATCAACATTAAAATATGGAAGAAATAGCGTATTATGCGATTTATTCTTTTAAACAAAAGTTGTAATCATTGTCGTAGTAGTAGTAGCTAAACCGAACTTTCATTTTGACGGGTTGCCACGAGGACCTTTTAAGTTTCTGTAGCCCATGTATATATGATATGATGATAGTTTTATTCAAATGAAACCGTCAAATGCTCAAGAAGTATCTCTCAGAGCAGTTCTGGGGATGTTATTCATGTATTTATGTCCTCATTTAGTGAGACGGCAGATGCTGAAAACACCGCGAGCGTTGCGCACTTCAGTAGGTGTGTAGTAAACAAAACGCATGTCTGTGCCATTCACATATACAGAGACACGCAGAACATGCAGGATTCATATTTAAATAGTCTTTTTGCGGCTTAATATTTACAGATACTAGTCCATAGCGCGAGTCGGTTTAAGTGTACTGACCTACTTTTGATTAACTCATCCAAACTTTGACAAAATCCATGACATTCCGCGTTATACAGTAAATTCCATTTATATGACTGGATTCTGCGATTCTGTCCGCATTTTCCCCATCGCGGAAACCATAAATAGATTATATTGAGGTGTTTTGCAACTTCAGTGTAGTGGATTGTGATTTATTTTAACTTTAGCAACATCTGCTGCTGCCTTTGAGAGACAACTGATGCGTGATCACTGAAGCAGCTTCAGTTAGCAAGCGCTTTCGGTGTGAGTGCAAAACTTTCAGTGCCTTTAGCCCTTCACGTTGATTGGTCGGACTCGTGACTCCCAACAAATCAGATGCACGTTGGGCGGAGATTGCTCTAGGCCACAGAGTGGTGAGTTCCTACAGGCTGTAGAGCCAAATAATGCGTTTCAAAATTAAATTTAACCAGCAAATCGGTTTTGAAAATGACTGATACCGATAATCGTAAAAATGCTTATCAGTCGACCCCTAATAGACACACGCCCTCTTCCAGGCAGTTTCGTAACATCTTATTTTGATTGGAAATTATTAATTATTGCCCTGATGGTGGAAATGGGAATTTTCACTGCTCTAGCTCTTTTCTTAAAGCCACTTCACTAATTTGTGAAGCTCAATTATCTTTTGCTGCACATCAGAAAAATATTCTTTGGTTTTTCTCATTGTGATGGATGATTAAGGGAATTTGGGCTTTGTTTTCCCTCCTATTTATATTTCTGTGAAACAGGAAGCCATGGCTGGATAATTTCATGTTCATCATCACCCTGGAGTGCTCAAAATTGTGAATATACTTCAGAGATATTTTACTCTATTTTCTAGTGGTGCCAATAATTGTGTCCAACGTGTATTTGAGAACATTTCACAATGATATTTCCCCCCATTTTAAAATTCTTATCCAATGAAAGGTTAGATTTTTGAGAATTTTTTAAATAAAAGATCAAAAAGGATTAACAATGCAGATTAATTTTCACAGCCTTCTTTTACCATATTTACCAAGGGTGCCGATATTTTTGGCCATGACTGTACTTTCTACTGCCGTGACATTAAATATAACAGGCAATGGTTAGGACACAGAGTCCAAATTAAAGAGTGCGTCATCTGGAAAGCATCACGTTTTATTTATGAACACTTGATAAACATCGTAAAAGGGTGGATTCACAAACATTCGGAATCATAAACCGTGCAAAACCTCAGCAGGAAAGAGTCAGCGTGTGGACTCAGAGGTTCGTTGTTGCATGGCTCGGGGGTCTGAAACTAGTAGTGCAACAGTGAGGATTAAACTAGTTCCGGCGGTTTGCTCTTCCACACAAGGACGTGTCACAACAGAAGGGAGGATGGGAACGAGGTGGAATTGTAAAAGGAGGAATGTAACAGCTGAATGCTCTGGAGAAAAGCCAAACATATCTGTTCATTCCCAACAGGTGGAAAAGTAAAACAATGAAGGACGGTTAGCAATCTGGGAGAAAGAACGGCAACAAGAAATGGTCGGCTTGTATTTCACCTTATAATCGCAGGGAATTATATTTGCTTTAAGGAAATTATGCATATTTTGGAAGATTATTCTGATGGATCCTTCCATTGTGACATTTTTTCATAAACAATAGATGTTGGTTCAACCAGGGTGAGACTGTTTGCTAAATATGGATATTATAAATTATGAAAACTTTATATTTGCATTTTAAAAAGCTCAACCAAAACAATTCACAATTCAATATTTCATTGCATTTGAATACACGTGAATTTTTACACACCTACTAACTACTGTAATGTGAAAGTGTATAATTATTTTAACAAGACATAATAAAAATCATGATGTGCAGAAACATGCAGAAGCAGTAAAATATAAAAGCAGTACTACACAAAGACCATTTTATTTTGCACTGAAAACGAGAGCGATTGTCAATCTCTTTTGATTCTGGGGGGGACACTTCATTTTCGGCAAATTCGCCTAGATATCGAAGCAGATTTGGCTGAATGAACGCTTGAATTATTGAAAAAGTTATATTTTGGCCAGCACTCCATTTGTGACAAATTAAGCACAACAATTGAATGATAATTCATCCCTCCCACTGACACTGACACTGACACGTCCAGAGAAAAACATAGTAATGACTACAGACTGCAGAACTGAGACGTCAAAGCCCAGTGAAACAAGAAGTCACTGTTTATGACAAAGAATAACTCGTTCATTCATTTACTCATTCACTATAGATATAGCTAATTCTATAGTTCATTATATGTGGAAAGAAAAAGAATTGTCCACTGTATATGATGCTATACTGTATATAAAGGCCAAAACAGAATCTCATGACTTGCATTTTCTTGATTCTTATAGAAAAGCTGCATAAACCTGCTAAATAGATTTACATGTTAAACACTTATTGGCTGTTGAAAGAATGATCAAACTCTGTAATAAAGAGCATGAAAGGAGACAGAGGATCTGTAGAAGTTTATGAATGATGGATTTGAATTGTATGGATTTTCGCTAAATTCTGTGGCTCCAGATTCCAGGTGGACACGCATAGACATTTCAGAATTACAAAGAAAGAGTTAAAAATCAAAATGACAGATATAAGTCCCTTAAAGAAACATATGAATATTTAAAACGTTTGAAGGAAGGAAAATATATATATATATATATATATATATATAATTGAGATAGTATTAGTTTGTTTTTATTCAAGTATTGTTTGGGCATTTTCATAAATTTTATTGGGGTTTTTTTCTCCTTTAAATGTGTCTATATAGTTTTTCATGTTTTTATTTATTTTTAATTTTTTTATTATTTAGCCGAACTAAATAAAATAAGAAATGTTTCCTTGACAGCTAGCTGAAATATGATATTTTATTTTATGATAATTAACGTTTATTTTATTTCAAGTTTTAGTTAACTGCAATAAGACTGCTACTGATACAGCACAGTGATTGTATCTATGGTATTTCAGTAACCCACTGTACTGTTTAAATGCCATATTTACATACTGTGATATTTCAATGGCACTTCAAAGTACTGGAAGGTATGCCATGCTGTTACTGTAAAAAAAAATTCCCAAAATTCCATTAGTGGGCCAAACAACAGCACAGAAACACTCTTTTCTTGTTTGTTGGCGTTATGTAGCGGCTCATGGACAGAGAGGAACACACAGGGTCTGAGGTAAGGGAAAATAAATACCATCTGAATAATAATTAAAGCAATATAAATAGCAAGAGAAAAAGCTACAAGAGGGGAAGTAAAGGACAGTGTGTATAAGAGCGTGAGAGTGGCTCAGTTTAATTATAGATGCATTTCTTCTTTGCCGATGTCTCTGAGGTAGACTCTTACTATAAATAGCATCTGGGGGAGGACAGTTTAGTGATGGCACAGCACTGGCCTAAGGAGTCACACACACACACACACACACACACACTTTCTGCTTCTGCTGCCTGTCATAATATTCCCCCGGTGAATCAGTCTTAAAGTGTGTACTGCACGCCAGACATGTAAATGAACAGCCATCATCAGATCTCTCCAAAGAATTTACATGAAAATTGAAAATTCTATATAAGGGTTGATAACATGACACTCAATTATGCATCTGGATCTATTAATTTATTTATAAAATGCCACAAAAAAAGCATTACATACAAACAACAACTTAATTACACCTGAAAATTTTTCATTTTCTGAGTTATAATTTTTTTTTTTTTTTTTTTAATAGTAGCTGATGGCTGGTAAAGTAGGGCGATATCGCATTGAAGGAAAAAGACTCACTAAAAAAAAAAAAAAAAAACATTACCAGTATTCTTCTAATAAAAATGCTTCACTGCTTGTTCATATTTGAACTTTTGTTTGCCAAATCTAACCATGCAGAAACATCTATATATATAAAAAAAAAAAAAAGGTCAATAAGTCTTTTAATTTATGAATTACAATTAATTATATTAACAAAACATATTATTAAAAACATTTTTCATGAAATGTAAACTTGATTTTTATTTATTTACCAAGAAAAAAAAAAAAAAAGCAAAAATACAAAAAGTACTTTAAGAAATTGGCGCATTTCAAATCATTTTTTAATTTCTGAAAATTTCTCCCAAAAATGAAAAGTTTGTCATCATTTACTCATTATTTCTCAGGTGGACCATGAGTTTTAGGAGTTAGTTTGATGACGGTTTCATTTTAACTTTAACCAAGTGACTATAAAGGTGCATGAATCCAAACAGGCGTTTTATTCTGGAAAAGGTGCCAAACAAAACCATACAACAATGAGAATTTATTCTTTAATGTTTTTTTTATTTTATTTTTTTTAACTTCTACAGAATTTCTGCCCCTAAAAAAAAAAAAAAAAAAAAATTAAATTATAAAATAAATAAATGTAAAAATAAAACTTGTAGCCCATGATGTGACGTTGGCTAGTTTCATGGATGGGGGTAGTAGAGTTATTAATCAGACGTGGCTCTCATTAGATTTCTCGTCTGGATGCGCTGTGCTTCTGTCTGCTGTGGAACTCATGAACTTTGACCCAAACAGGGCTTTCCTGCACTGAAAAGATTTTGTGGGCCACTAAAATGAATCGGTGTCCTGCTAAAGCGCTGTTTGATCATTTAATGTGATGCCTTTGTATGAAATGCCATTCCAATGATATTACATGGATTTGCTTTTAAAAAAAACGAGTCTCACAACATCAATGTTCTGGCAACAGGTGCATAATGGCTAAATAGCACGCTAGCTTTGCATAGCATCAAAACATGACAATTTATGAGATTAATTCCATGTTTTTACTCCAAAGTTAAACTACAGAACATCAGTCCAGTGCTTAAAATAACCTGTTATCTGATGTGAGCGATTATCGTAAAATGACACAATAGTAACAGTGATAAAATTTCGATCAGCACTGCATAATAAATATATTTTATTCGTATGAAAACACACAAGATGGCTCGAACACAGATAAATCATGGAATCATGTGTCGTTTTCGTGTTAATTGTGTGTATTGTATTCATGTTTCATAAGTCATTCCGGTCGGTGGCCATCTTTGAAACACCTCTCATTCACCATCCTGTGTCTTTGAAAGGGGAACATCAAATTCTGTTTAGCAAGCTTACGATTAAACCTCATATTTCAATTGACCAATGAAATCTGACAACAACCGTCTCATAAATGTTTGCTCAAGTAGCAGTAAGGATATTTTTAGGCTAGCCCAGTCAATGCACATTCACGGTCCTAAGCGTGCGTCTCAGAACGATTAGCAATTGGCTCTTTTATTCAGAAGGCGGGAATATTCCACCAATTTGTGTGTTTTTTTTCTCTAACTGAGCACATTTGTGGACTAAAAGCCCTGAGGAATGTTGTTTAGTAAAGCAAGCGTACAGAATTTTTTTTCAGTGCCTGCACAAGATGCTCATATTTCATCATAAATTCATCAGCCACTACTAAAGACCATTTCTGAGCAAGAAAAGCCCACGGAAGCCGATGTGGTAACGGTGCAGATCTGGACAGAGGAGCAGTAGCTGATCATCGCTGTCAGGAGGACACTCAGCTCCTCATCTCATCAGCTCAGATCTCCATTCAATCTAATGCACCGCGTCTCGCTAATGCCTCTTACATTAGATCTGATCTCAGAGTCAATAACACTGCCTTCAACATCCCCTATTATTCCCTCACTAGTGTGTGTGTGTGTGTGTGTGTGTGTGGGATTCTGTGGGGCGGCTGCAAAAGATTTTCAAAGAAACACTTTGAAAACAATATTAGAATTTTGACCGAATGGTGTGTAAAAATATCTTCATTTCATCAATTTAATTTAAATGCACATATATAGACTACTAAAACTCAATATTATACAGACAGTATTAAATGTTATTTATATTATATATTATTATTATAATTATTATTATTTATTTTTTTCCCCATTTAAAAAAAAAAAAAAAATACTGAACAGGTTTCCAGTGGAAGAATTTTTGGATACAATGAAACTTTCTGATTCCAGATTTCTACACGAAGCACAAAATTCTAGATTGAAGTTTTAGCATAAATGTTTAAGAAACGACAGGTGAAAGAAGTAAAGATCTGCAAATATATCGCAATTACATCCTTTCTTGATGCATCATCAATTTAGACATATGACAATTGCAATTAAATTTTGTTTTCATTTTCTTAATATAAACTCATTTTGCAAAACGTCGTTCCACAGAAGGTTAAGAAAATGCATAGACTTTGGGGTGTATTTGGACTACAGAACAAAAACTTTGGGAAATTGGGAAAAGAGATTCCTGAATCTAAAAATATTATAGTTCACCTAAAGATGTTAATGATATACTTTAGTTTTATTACATCCATGATATACACTCTAAAAGTTTAGAGTTTGTAATTTTTACCAAAGTTAATATCTCCACCAACATGGATCAGATATCAACATCTGGCTCTAACAAGTGCGTGAACTGGAGGTGAAACTGTCTGAACAACAGAAGACAGATGTAGGACTGTTTGAAAAACTATCATAAATGATCATTATTTTAGCAGTTCAGTTTGATGCATTTCTTAGGTGGCATTAAAGATGTTTGCTTTGTTCATAAAGCACAACTGAATGGAATGGGGCTCTTAAAATTTACGTCTTAAACACTCATTCATTACTTCTACACGATAAACGTACAAATTTAGTGACTTCACTAATGAACTGTGTGTAGTTTGGGGAAGGACGAAACAGGTCGTCACAGGAAATGAATGAAGGAGACGGAGGTATGGAGAGAAGAGAAGCACAGAATGAATGAATGGGTCACAGTGAACGACAGGAGACAATCAAAGCGCACAGGAGCAGTCTTTATCAGCGGCTCGTCTCAGCTGTCGAGAAACCCAAGCCCTGAAGAACCAGATACTGTCCTCCTCCTCCTGTGCCCAGGCATGCTGCGATAAAAATACCACGGCCCTGGGGTGGGGGGGTATAATATAGGGTCCCGTACTGAGACTGTGAGCAGCACCCATAAGCGTGTGTTTTTCTGTAAGCGGATACGCTTGACTCCGGCACGGGACGGCCATCACATCAACAGCCACATGTTACTGTAAGAGAAGACACGCTGTACCCTCATTTAAAGACAGACAGAAGAGCCTACATGACCCTGAGGATCTGTAGGATTGTCTCAATTACATCTGATATGATAGTGCGTCTATAAAGAGAGGCAATAAAAAGATTATTGGTTAAATACCAATAACAGCAAGGACAAAAGATCTAGGCATAATGAAGGTCTTTTAATCATAAACAAGCCTGAGATAAATCAGGACTCTTATTTTGAAACGACTATGCTTTACTACTTCCAGCTGCTCATTCAAAGATATGAGACATAAAATATGACCGTAATGCACATCCTGATTGGATGTGCAACAAAACTGTTAATAAAATAAAGATTATTGGAGTATAATTTACGAGCACATTCTACTTGCCATTTGTTTGCAATTATGTGTGAAATTTACAAGAATAAGTCCATTCTTAGATAAAGTGTCTTGCTGAATTTAAAACTAATTTTGTAAAGACTGATTTTTGCAAATGCGTCGCACAGAAATCTGTTCTGTAATCCTATTTGACGCATTACAAAATCTATTATGTTGGAGATCGTCTGTATGCAAGTCCTCCTAAAAGCCAAAAGAAAATAAATCTTTTAACAGATATTTGCTTTTAAACTTACTCTTCATCTGATGACTCATCCTGCACTTTTGGGCTTTCTAACCAATCAAATGCATGCAGAATAAATATCCCCCTCCCGCAATAACATTTCTCTAGAGTAAAAAAAAAATAAAAATATATATATGTTTTTTTGACTGTACTAAAGTATTCAAATGCGTTTGCAGATATTTAGGAAACATGCCAAGTTCGATCAAAAAACAAAAACGCTGCAGCGAGTTATTCTGCTTCGAAATGTGTTCCATGTCAGAATGTCTGTTTTTGTTTTCCTCTGTGTGACTCCGCCCACTGCCATCGCCTTCCATTTTCAATGGTCCCTGTAGTGTGCCCTGAATCTGGCAACCCGCGTGAGCGTTGGGTCTGAGGAGGTTGCGGGAGAAACAATCTCTCTAGTATTTTGAATTTGGACTACAGTAATGGGTCCAAATTCAAAATACCGAAGAGACCGTTTCTCCCAACACAACCCCTAGCTGTCAATATTACAGTACATACTGCACCTTTAAGGCCACTGGCGGTTTCCCGTCTCAATAGGAAACACATCAACACAAGAAAGCATTTCTCCAAAGTTTCTTGCTCTACACACCATCAACTGCATTTCATCATAAAGCACATTTAGCCCAGTGTGTGATGGCACCGGTGCGGACAGCTTGGCTCTGGAGGCTGAGGAACAGAAGAGCGGCGAGACACCCAGTGAACAGCTGAGACTCCCAGTATGACGCTCCTCGCTGCCAGAAGCCCTCCTCCAGCGCCGCTCCCTCGGGCTTGTGCTAATTCATTCACACCACTGCGGCGGCACCCTCAGCTACACATTCTCTCTTCTCATGAGTAGTTCTAGAATTACTAGCATAAAATACTCTGGGCGTGAAAGAGGGCATTGCAGTAAACTGTGGTCTCTGTGATGGTAGCAAAGACTATAGATACACAAATACGGTTCACTCCTATTACTTATGAATTGGAGAAACTGCAAGAAGCAATATGGCGGAATAGACCCGCCCAGGGTTGGCAGGATTTCACAAAACCCACCCAATTGCAACTCAAAACTAGACCAATGACGTTCAGCATTCCGGAGGGTAAAATACAGTTTTTTGGGTTTTTTTGGGGGGGGAGGTTCCCCTGGTAAAATTCAAATTGAAGGAGATAAATATCACGTATTTGGGGTCGCTTCAACCCACGGCAACAGTGTTAAGGTAGCCCGACTTGGCAACACTGGTCCTGCCTTCTAAATGAAAAAGCCAATCGTTGGTTAGAAGTAATTTAATTGTGAGTTCAGCAAGCCGTTTTTAAGATTTCAGGATTCCCCCGTTCATTTAGACAGGACTAGGTCTTAGATGGCGGAGGGCGTTACAAATATGGCCTTCGAGCGAACAGACTTTGCTTGAAAGGGACTTTGATGGTAGCTAGGTTGTTTTTATGCGGTTGCTAGGGTATTCCAGGTGGCTGTTTACAGGTCAAAGTCAAACGAGCCACCAAGTCTTTATGATATTCTGATTCATACATTTGGCTTAGGTTCCTCTATTAATTCAAGCCTATGTATATTTTCACTCAATTTTTTGTCCGTCAGTTGAATTTCAGGAGCATGATTTTAAGCATGAAGTTAATTGAAAATTTTTAATGTCACAATTCTGACTTTTCTTGCAATTGACCCTTCACAGGGAGTTTGACTGACAAGTGATCTGACCAATCGTAACACCCAATCTACCATCTTGTCCAACAAACAAACCAGGCAGCAGAGCCAATTAACATCGGTTTTAAAAGTCAGAAATGTAAGATACAAACTCAATTCTGAGAAAGTCAGATTTTATTTACTCAGAACTGGATTTTATAACTCGCAATTGTAAGTTTCTCTCACAATTCTGAGAAAATAAGGCAAAATTTCAAGAGATGAAGTCACAACTGCAAGAGAAAAACGTCACAAATGTCACAATTACCCTTTTAATTTCTTATTTAGTGGCAGAAACGGGCTTCCATATGCTCAAGTTATTCCAAACCTGTGCTTGATATTTTGTAACCAAACAGTTGCAGAAAAGTTCTTCTGAAATGAAACCGTGTAGTAAATGATAAAAGAGAAAATGTAAAAATACACCCTAGAGATTCTTCTAATGGGTCCAGCGAGGAGAGATGCCAACTCCCACCCGCTGTTTGCCATGAAGGAAAACTGAGCCAAGCCGGTTACTGAGGAGGGATTGGATCACCAAGATTTAAACACAGTTCACCTGAATATGGACCAAATCTGTCATTAATTACAGTTATAAGCTGATATTTTATTTTGCAGCACTAAAACCACGTCTATAAGCTTCCACAAAACAAAACATAATGAAAGTGCTCCATGTGAATCATACATATTATTCCAAGTCTTCTGAATACAGTTTTGTGTAAAGAACAGAATTGGATTTAATTTACCCAGGAATAATTTACGACTGTTTTATTCTGCCTCATTCAAAACTGTAAAACATTTATTTTTTTCAGTGGAACACAACAGATATTTTGAGGAAATGTCTCAATGTCAATCTAAGTCAGCTGGGTCCAGTGTCATTTGGACCCCAATGTTTGTCAAAATAGCTTGTGTTCCACAGAAGAAACAAATGCATACAGTTTTGGAACGACATGAGAGTGAGTGAAATACATGAATGGCAGATTTTTCATTTTTAGGTGAACCATGCCTTTAAGTAGTTGTTCAATTCTTCCCCTCATATGAAGCTTTGAAACATTCAGTTTCAAAATGGTGCATCAATGCAACACGGGGAATTTGATGTCACTGCTTGTTTGCACAAAAATGCTTCAAAAATGGCGTTCCATGGACAAAATAAAAGCATATGCATTTGGAACGACGAGCGCATTTCATGTTTAAGTGAACTATTCCTTTAGCTTGAAACGGCTCATAGCCATTTTTCCATTTAAAATTGAAAACGTGAATGAAAAGTCATTCTTGTGCAGCTTCTCAATTACGACATTGTGAAGCTCAAGCCAAACTTGCTTGAACACACACGATCAAATCACATCAGGGCCGTGTTAATGGGGCAAACAGGAGCAGGAAGTGTCACTGATGAAATGCAGAAATAGGTCATTGTTGCATATGAAAGCATCGCTGCCACATGAGAACAACGTTTCTTTCATCCGTTTAAACTGCCCGTGGTAAACATATCCTGAGATCCCAGCGGCTCATCGCCACAAATCCCAGTCGCTGAGGACAGATTAGCGTGATTGCTAAATCAACAGCAGATTGGGAAGCGTTAATCTGAGCTGATCCAAACGGACGTGCAGACGTCTCGCGGAGCCGGACCTGTCCATTAACTCCAG
Source organism: Onychostoma macrolepis (assembly GCF_012432095.1). NCBI lineage: Eukaryota > Metazoa > Chordata > Actinopteri > Cypriniformes > Cyprinidae > Onychostoma > Onychostoma macrolepis. The sequence goes on from NC_081169.1 coordinate 3,927,294, forward strand.
CCTGATCCTTTTATCTCTTCACTAGCCATCCTTCCCTCCATCACTCCACCTCCTTCACTTCCCCTTGGGAAAAGTAAAAGCAGACCGGGCACCAAAACGCTTTCTCTTATGTGTACATTTTTTTTCAATTACTGTCGCTCTGGGACCCAAACACAGCAGACACACCGCAAGCGATGGAGATATTTTAAAAATGGTACAGGCATCTTTTTATTTGGCCTTGGATACAATTTTTATGGGCGGGCCGCCTCTCTTACAAACCCAACTGATAGACCATTCTAGAGAGGACCATAGAGACTCATCCCATTTGGCTACTTAAAAAGAATTAAAATAAAATAAAAATAATAAAAAAAATTTAATCGATTTAAAATGAATCTGCTTCCATTTGTTTACTACCAAAATTTACTGGTCCCAAAATAATAATGAAATAAAAGCATGTGAAAAAAAGTATAATTCACATTATATTTATAATACTTAAAAAACAAACAAAAAAAAAAAACACTAGCCTAAAATAACAATATTTATACAATTTTTATAATGCATTTATATTTACATTTATTATTGCTACGCTAACATTCAATGTTTTTGAATAAATTCATTTTTATTCACATACTTTTTTCTTTTTTAAACCAAATGATGCGTTTTAATTGCAAATTATACAGTAATTCCAATGAAACAGGAACTCATAAATTCATAAACACTACTTTTGGAAAATGATGGCATGCATGGAAAAATTAATAAAATACTGATTGGTTTGTAGTTTTCACTCCATTCTCACTGATGCTACCAAGTCATTTTTTGCAATTTCAACAAAACCATGTGAGCCAGTCAAAAATATCCTATCCGACAAATTTAAAAGAGTGACAAACAGAATTCGCAACCAAGAGAAGATATAATGCTGATATAGCAAGTGGCACTTCTGTCATCCACAGACCATCTTTAACCCATCGAGCACTATCAGCTCTATTAGCGCCAGTACAGCCAATTCTACTGCAAACATGAACACAGGCCTAGAAGAAAAAGCCCAGATCAGCAGAATGACTAGGCCTCATCGTGTAAAGCAATCCTAAACTCCACTATGAATAAATAAAACCTGTATATACAGCATATTCCTCAAGGCTGGAGGTTCGATTTCATTTTAATTCAATCGATTTCCTTCGCCAGGCCTATCGCTTCAGGAGCTTGAAGAGAACCGGTTTGACCTTGAGCGAGGAAAGGGAGGAGGACGGACGGGGAGGAGGGGCAGAACGCGAGCGCATGCATCACGCCGAGGAACACCCATCCCGCTGAAGAAGAGGTACTGCAGAGTTTAGCATCACGAACACCACCAGGCTGCTCGCTTGACCGAGGAGCACAACTACAAGGAAATAGTTTCCTGCAAAGCAGGTTACCAAGCAACTGGGCGTTTAAGAAATTGCTCCCCACCCCCACCGATAATTATGGACACTTTGAGGAGAATCTACATGCAAAACAAGGCCAGACAGTCTTTCTGAAGAGAACAGAAAGCTTCTCCTCAGTGCAGCAACTGTGTCAAGGGATGTGGAAATTTCCTCTCATCCTCTCAAGCAGGGCTGTGAACCTCAGCAACGCTCATTTGCATATCGGATGAATGCGGAGGCTACGTCAGCACGGCCGCGAGTGATTGACAGACAGAACATTCCATACTCCGAATATCGCTGCGACTAATCGTAACATTCCGAATCGAATGTTGCGATTGTTCTCCATTCCCCGCGGTGTTTTTTTTTTTATTTATTTTTTATTTCCTTTCCCCCCAAATGATTAAAATATCAAACTATAGAAGCTAATATGAGCAAACCGAGGCAGGTGCGAGTTCGCAGCCACCATTCGTCCAGTTACGAATAACCTACGCGTATTACATTTAGCGCGAACAAATGATTATCTCACCGCATCATTTCCCATCTAATGTGACAGGCCTGCTGTAGAGAGCGCAGTGATGACATTCAGGAGAGCTATTCATAGACCTCGAGCCTCGTGTGAAACTGCAGGATACAAACGCGAAGGAATATCTGCCGCGCTGTTCAATTAAAAGCCGATTAATCACGGAAATCCGCGACGTTTGACGATCGCTTAAACGGATTCATTTGGAACGTTTTGATTAACACGCTGCAGCACGCGGAGGAAATCAACTAGTTTAGACTTGGATTCAAAATCATATTTTACTAAACAGCTTTTCTATAAAGCTTTTAACCAGGCTCCATTTTAGCGGACTTGGTTTCTTGAAAGAGGGATTCCTCGTGGAATAAACGATCGATTGCCAGAGCTTTTATACACGCATCTCGATTTGCAGCTTATGGGTTTGGTCTCAATTAAGCGTTTTAATCGGTGACACCAGCAGATCTAATGTATGGTGAATCGCACATGCTGCCACAATGTAACTGATTGTAAGCGATCAGCACATACAGCTCAGTTTGCTGGTGTCTGTGAGAAATCCTTTCAATGCAACAGAGCTATGGGGCAATTCAGTCAAGCACTGCAGATGCGTAGCGATTTATTTGCACATTCTGCGTGCCACAAAATATCATATGGTTTCGTGTTTTTTTTTTTTAGATCTGAACAGCAGTTTTATGGCGTGCAATTGACACTTGTCAAAAAACAACAACAACACAATTACTCACCCCAACTGCTCGCGGTGCGCCCGATGAATTCCCCCGTCCGTGGGTTGTAGATAAAATCTTTCCAACTGGACTGTTTGTCGTCAGCTTTCTCCTCTTTGTTGGCCATGGCGTGAATAGGGTGAATAAACCAGTTTGAGGACGATAGAGGAGGATAATTCAAAGAAAGCACTGATTCGGGCTGGCCACCTTCGCGTTATGAAATAAATGAGGTGTGCAGTCTTTCCACGCTGCTCCAGACTGCAGCAGTCCACTAGCGGCGTTTGAAGCGCTCCGGCGCATGCGCAGTAGAGCCGAGCCGCGCCGCGCCGCGGTTCCCAGAGCCGCATCCCAACGACATTGCTATACGATTTACCGTAACGGCACGTAGATTGCAAACTGGCCAGCACTCGAAAAGTTGTACAGAAACCTTTATATGGCTATTTATTACGCTTTTACCCTCAGCCACCATTTCTCAGGGTGGGGTCGAGTCAGTTTTTGTATGGGCATCCTGACTTGACAAAACAAGCTATTGAGCATTCCCGCCGGGGTAAGTTGTCACAAGAACCTGCGTTTTATATACTGACAGTAATTTTAGAAATGACCTCTTCTTTAAATATAAAAATCGAACTGAAGCTGAGCTTCTAAGTTATTTATTGACTTTTCAGCTAAATAAAAAAATAAAATAAATAAAACTATTAAAATATCTTTAAAAAAAAAAAAAAAAAAAAAAGGTAGGTGCCAAACCAACATGGATGAACAATACTACAACAACAACAACAAAAAAAGCTTTTATGCGAGTCGTCTTTTGATTCAGGACTATTAACCATATGCTCTTGCAGATCTGACGATGACAGTCGAGATAGGGGAGCGTTTATAAATAATAAAACAATGTAGTGAGAGATGCACACAAAACTTGCCTTTTTGTTTGATGTATAGCTGTATTCTGCTTCAGTATGGCATTTGAAATAAAAGTAACCACAAAAACAAAGACTGATATAGCAACTTTGCACCACAACAGAAAATGCTAGCTCTCTTAAAATGTATTAATTTATCTACGGTTTGTTTATTTTGCGGGTTTTCTACGGTTGGAATTTTTATAAATTATCTACGTTTTTTTGTTTTTGTTTTTCTTGGCGTATTTACACTCTTGAAACGCATACAAACGCATGCATTAATGATTATAATCTCCTTAAATAATTCATAAAATCTCAACTCTCTTTTCCTCTTGCCCAACAACATAACCGCTAATTTGATTCTAAACAGCATAAACACCAATAACAAAAACTTCATATTTAGTTTAAAGATCTGGCCTGATGTCAAGTGATTTAAAATCTGTTAAATTTGCATTAAGTATTGGTCTCGTGAACACAACCCATTACTTACAAGGTTAAAATTTGCAATGCTGCTGAAATGATTTACCTTTTTTTTTTTTTTTATAAATAACAACGTTTAATAACCGGTAATATTAATAATACCATATTACAGCTTTAAAGCATTCAGTTTTTAAAGCTTCATTTTTTTTCTAGACCACACCACACCACAGGTATCCAAAATTATATGTTTATATATCTATACATGTACATACAGTTACATTGCAAACCAAAATTCATTAGTTCTGTTGGGTTGAGTTGGTTAAAAACGCCGACCTGAGTGGATCAGGACAGTTTCCTTTACATCTGTCACACTCAATATGAACAAAAACTCACAACAAGACTACATCTCCCAACATCCAACATTCAAATGGCCTGAGGAAGACAGGCTGGCGGCTATTTGAACCCGGAACAGCAGATACAACCATCCATGTTTTATTTTCCTTCAACTATTGTGATGAATGACAAGGAATAAACTATACAATACAACAAAATGACACTGAATCAACCTATAAGAAAATAACATTTTTCCATTTTTTTTTTTAAATGCAAGGATGTAAATTCCTTTCAATCGGTGAACAGTAAAATCAGCACGTTGCTTTCCGATCCCCACGGAGAAAAAAAAAAAAGTGGCACTAGCACACTGGACTACACAGATATCGTCATATTCAAATATGACCAAAATAAATACATTTTTGGAAAGAATTTGAACGTCCTTCAGGGTAGGAAGCAGAGAATAGTACACGGAGATGACATGAGGCAGTTGAACTGAAGATGTGTTAACCTTCACTTATTCGCTCTCCTCTATGGCCCGACCTGCGGCTCGCTAGCCAAAAAGCACCACAGAAATACAGTAAACCGTCTCCCCAGGAGCCAAAGACTCCTGGCGTTTGTGCCAAACTGAGAAAGAGGAAGAAAGAGATGGTGAGGGAAGTTCAAATAAGATAAGGAGAGGAGCTTATTTCCTGTGTAGCGTTTCCTCCCCGGCTCTGCTCGTGATTCCCGTCCCAGCGCTGAGCTCAGGATCACTCTGGGGAAGAGGGATTGTCGTCGTCTTCGTCCTCGTCGTCCTCTTCCTCGTTGAAGGAGCTGGGCGTCTGGCCGCGAGACTCTGAGGCGTGTGATGTGACCGTGCTGCTGTGACTGTGAACACAGAGAGGGGATGTGAGATAAAGGAGGACCTGAATGAAAGCAGCGGTCGGGATATTTGGCGATGTTAAGCAGACAGACATACCTTGTGTGGCTGAGAGGTGTTCTGTTGGAGTTTGTGGCCAAGTCTGTAGGGACAGAATCACATGTTTTGTTTAGAAACCCGTATTAAAGGAGACCTATTATGCCCCTTTTTACAAGATGTAATATAAGTCTCAGGTGTCCCCAGAATGTATCTGTGAAATTTCAGCTCAAAACACCCCACAGATCATTTATTATATCATTCTGAAAATGCCTATTTTGAGTGGAAGCAGAAACACACTGTTTTAGTGCATGTCTCTTTAAATGCAAATAAGCTGCTGCTCCCCGCCCCCTATTCCAGAATAGAGCTGTGCCTTTACAGCTGGTACCTACTAAAAACATCTGTTCTGATCACGCCAAAATCATGCATTTTAAAGCCATGTCAGTTTAAACTTCTGAAATACGGTTTTCTGAACACACACATCCGAAGCACACACACAGAAAGCGGCCGTCACACGGTATACGAGCACTAAACTAAGTTCTCTTTCACATCTTATTGCGCTTAAACTGTCAAATACACACGTGTTTGTTAAAATGGCTTGTTCTGAGACACTGCTTATGATTTATGGGGATTAAAAGAAAAGAATCATTGTAGGGTGGTTGTGTTCACACACTGCCAACACACAATTATGTTCAAACAACATGTAAAAGTGAATTTTGCATAATAGGTGCCCTTTGAAGATCCACAGACATGCAACATTGCTTTATCTGCACAGGAAGGAAGTCTGTGTAAAGCGGAGTCTGATGTACGAGGTGCAAAATAGATTTGCAAAAGCAGGTTTACAAAAAAACCCAGTGAGAATATGAAGCTTATACTCAAGGAGGAGTTTTATTAAACCAAGTTTTATTATGATCAAAAATATGCAATTTGGTGCAGATGCTTATATTTATATGATAATATTCTGACATTCCGTGCTGTAAATCAATGTCATTATAACAGTATAGCAGATACTTACATAAAACTATATAAATACCAGTTGCCATTCTGTATCTCCAATAATATGTCTTAGTAAGGTGATATTTAAATGCTCAGTTTTACGATCAAAGCTGTAGTTTTTATTGTGGGGTCCTGATGTATCATATTTGATATTCACGTTTTAACATGATTTTCTAAAAACTGCTGTATGGATAGTCAAGTAAACCCAAGTTGCTTCAGTCCAGTAAACAAACAAAATATTAATAACAATATACAAGTTATTCTAATGTTTACTTTACAAAAATCAGTAAAGATTTCACAGCAAAAAGACACCTGAAGCATGAGCTGAAGGATGTTTCTGTAATGATAAAAGGCCTTTTCCTTGCTAAACAAAATATGAATTATCAATCAGACGGCAGAAGCATGTAGTAGATTGTGTTTAACAGGTTTTTCAGCATGTTGATAATTTACAGGCCTTAAAAATAAGTATCAAATATGATAGAGCAGGGTTAAACAAGTATTAGCTGCCTAAAAAAAGTGAATTGCTACTAAATTGAGATGTAGTGAGTGTTAATTGTGGACTGTGCCGATATGCGACTTGCAGGTTTTGTAGCTCAAGCTTCTGCTTGTGAGATGAGGGGTGAAAACACAGTACAGTACACAACACATTTTCTTTCTTTTTCATCACGCTGACTTAAACGTCAGAGCTAAAGATAGCTGAGAGCAGAATAATCCTTTATATAGAGATACTTGTCAAGTATGGTGTCTTTTTCATGGAGACAAATACAGCGGGTAAAATAAGTATTGAACACATCACCATTTTTCTCAGTAAATATGTTTCTAAAGGTGCTGTTGACTTGAAATTTTCACCAGATGTTGGTAACAACCCAAGTAATCCATACAAACAAATAAATTCAGAAATTAAGTTGTGTCATTCCATTTTATTACATACAACTTAATTCTTTTGTTTTCTTTGTATGTATGGATTACTTGGGTTGTTACCGACATCTGGTGAAAATTTCAAGTCAACAGCACCTTTAGAAATATATTTACTGAGAAAAATGGCGATGTGTTCAATACTTGTTTTACCCGCTGTAAGTCATTTACAATTCGCTGCAGTGCAGATGATCAGGCGTTTCCAGCAACAGTGGAATCAAGGCAAGAAGAGTTCTTTTAAGATCCATGATAATTATTTATTTGAACTTTAAGCTATTATTATAAGAAATGATGATGATGAGCCTTTCGGGGAGATTTTGTCAACCACAAGCAACACAGAGACAGAAGCTCAGAGAATGAGATACTCACTGGTGACGTACGCTTCCAGAGACTTGGGCACCAGAGATCTGGCCACGCTGAGGTTCTCTGGAGAGCATGTGCCGTTCTCCAGCCCCAGAGACATGCCCATCCGCTTCAGGATCTCAACGTCATCATGGATCTCGAATGTGTTGTCAAAGTTAAAGAGGTATTCACACCTGGAGGAACGAGTTCGTGTTGAGTCAAAGATACTATCATTACAGTCGGTGCATAAAAATGGTGTGAAAGTGCAAGATGTTGGTAAAGTAAAGGTCCAATAACAATACACTACCAATCAACAGTTTAGGGTCAGTAGGATTTTGAAAGAGATGAATTCTGACATTCAGCAAGGATGCATTAAATTGATCAAAAGTGACAGTAAAGACATTAGTCACAAAAGATTTATTTTTCAAATAAATGCTGTTCTTTTGAATTTTCTATTCATTAAAGAATCCTGAAAAATACAATTATCATGGTTTCAACAAAAAATATAAAAGCACCACAACTGTTTTCAACATTGATAATAATCAGAAATCAGCATATCAAAATGATTTCTGAAGGATCATGTGACACTGAAGACTAGAGTAATGATGCTGAAATTTCAGCTTTGATCACAGCAATAAATTACATTTTACAATATATTAAAAGAGAAAACAGTTATTTCAAATTGTAATAATATTTCACAATATTATGGTTTTAACTGTTTTGATTTTTGATCATAAATGCAGCCTTGGTGAGCAGAACCTTATTTTTTAATTAGTTTTTTTAAATAGATGATATGACTCATTTTATTTACCCGGTTTATTTATCCATTTTATGAAGGATCATATGACACTAAAGGCTGTAATGATGCTGAAAATTCATCACAGGAATGAATCCAAATATAAGTTACTTTACACTGTAATAATATTTCACAATATTAATAAATCCAGCCTTGCTCGACACAAAACTGAAATTTGACATTTTCTTCTGAAATGAGCATTTTTCTGTAGGTGTAGGTTCAGTAATTTCACTTTAATGGCAATGAATCAGTTGCCATTAAAGTGAAGTAACTGAACATAAATGTAGGAAAATGCTAGAAAAGTGCTAATTTTAGATGGCACTTAGAGGCTTTTGCATCTGAACTCTTCATATATACACACAAAGAACCCTGTTTATTTATCCATTTTACTAGGTTTATGAAATCAGTGGAGGATATTTCTACAGAAGAGAGAAAGATAGAGAGCCGTAAGAAAAATGGAGGAAAGAAGCCAAACGGGTGGAGAAAGATCTCGTACTTATCGCTAGAGATGGAGCAATCGATGACGGTGCGGACGTCAGTGTTGAGAATGATAAAGGGAAGCTGAATGACAGATCCTGGAGGAGGAGTGGACTGGGACGAGGCTTCGCTGGCCTGGTTCCTCTGCACCAGATTCTTAAAGGCGATCTGCTGCTCACGGAAAGAGATGCACAAATCAGTACACGTACACACAGAGCGCTTCAGCCCTTAAGGGTCCACTCATTAACCTTAAATCAGTCAGCATGTTGATAAATAAAAGCTTCGCGTGGTCAGATGCTAACTCGGTTCAGTCTCGGGATTTATGGGGGTTGCTCAACGACTAGGACCGAGCCAATGCATTTAATTTAGCGCACAAGCCAGAAGCCCTCCCAGCTCCTGATCAATATCCCAGCAGGTCCAAGGCCTCTTCTGATCCCTCCACACATCTACGGCTTCATCGCTGTGATCTGTTGCATCACACGCTGTATCATTAACGGTCATCTATAGTAACGTCACACATCAACACAAACGGACAGCAGTGATTTCCTGAGCTTCTGTGTGTGGCCTTTCATTTGACTGCAGGAGATGGATGGCGTTCTCATCTCACTTCAGACAAAAAAAATCAATCAATATTAGTGGTTTGCTGCTTTTCCACAGCTGGCCACAGTTAATGTGTCCCTCCCCCTCTCATCTACTGTTTTTACTCATCCTTTCGTTATGGAGTGAGGCTGGTTAGCACTGATAACGAAAAGAACTTGAGTTACATGTTACTGATACATGCGGTTCAGTGGAAAACAAAAAACGATTCTCTGATGAATTGATATTCTCTTTTCAACAATTCTGAAAACTTCACAATCGATTCTGAGCATTTTTGCCCCATGTGCGCAACGACACTTTTGCTTTTTGCCAATTCCACAAACTCACACAATCATAATACATATACGAACTTGCATTTCAAAAGTTCCATGATTGAAGCAAAATATAAGGCCAATCGTAGGCTACATTGCACAGGATCTGTGTGGTTACACTCGCCAGTATTTCAGTGTTTTACCTTCCAAAAGCTCTATGAAGGAAAAATGTATGCCATTTGGAGTGCAGTATAAATTTGATACACAAACACTCATTGGCAAATGCTCAAATGTTCAAATCCTCACATGCACTTTGTGCGTCAAGGTATGACATAACTAAACGGTTAAATGCATTTGCATCTCCAAAGGCTTTTATGATGCAAAATTATTGTAAACACTAGCCACATTTCCATTGCCCTTCAAATTGCATGAATTGAAAATACACCCAATGGAAACATATCAATTTCACAAAAACTCCCATAAACATAATTTTTACACGCGCATGAGGTGGTTTTTCAGTTAGTTCGAAAAAGGAATATTTTGCAAAAATGGAATTGCAATGGAAACCGTTTTTCACATTTATGTGTCACCTGGCGTATGTAAAAGTCACATGACATCTGTCAGGGTGAAACAGATCTGCGCATTAGTGTGAATGCAGCCAATTAGAGCTGCCGCTGTCTCTGATGTCACCAGTAATAATAAAAACGGCAGTAATGCTGAGAAACAGAGACAAATCCTTTACTGCGCCTGTCTGAAAACTTCCTTTAAGCACTCTCAGATACTGAAAGCACTTGCTTGCAATGTGTTTCTTTGTCCCGGTTTAAACTATATTTTGTTAGTTTATAATTTTTAACATGCAATTGTTTTGATTTATTACGGATTTGTAATTATTTTTAAAAAGTACTCATGATTATATAAGTAATTTAATAAGATTCAGCATAAATCTTTTTGATAAAAGAACAACATTTTTTAGCTTTTCACAGAATTTGAATCAGATTGTGAGAGACATAAAGGTTCCCACTGCTACTGTTTAGGGTCGAGAATCAAAAACGAGTTCTTAAGAAACTTTTTTTGTTTGTTTCTTTTAAAAGCTGGAACTGATTGTTGTGCATCTGCACTCTATCATTTTGGATGTAATATTGCACTTCAATATGACAGCTGTTTACACACCACTTTTCAGCTCTAGGATTTTGCCACCACTGATTTTGTAGCGCATGAGTCTTATGAGTCGGTTCTTTGTTATGAATCAGTCAAAAAAGACTCATAAATCAATGGTCTTAATTGCGTAACGACACAAATGCTTTTTGACGTAGTCACTGAACAGAAAGCCATTACTTTCTTCATTCATGACTAGAAAGGAAACTGTGCTATACAGTATGTCCTCAAAATACTAAAATGAACGGATAAACGAAAAGTTAAATCTTCAAGAACCAGAATCGCTAAGTGGACTCAGAATCATGTAATTATTTTTCTACAGATGATTCCCGTGTGTAGTGCTGTTGGAAGTCTTGCTGCAGGTCTGTCGTGAGAGAAGAGGCACACAGACAAACACAAACAGGTGTGCTACAAACCTGTAATATTAGCTCCTCTAGCTGAGCTCTTTTCTGTCGGATTCTTTCCAAACGCTTCTGTTTTTCCAGCTGAAAGATGACCAGACAAACAAATTAATAGCATTAGATGGTTTGGAGATGTATGAGCTTTCCCCCCGCCCTTCCTCTCCATCATCATCCTCCATTCACCCTCTGTTTGTGTCTGTCAGGCCGTCACAGATGTGACACTAACAGATGGTGTCAGAGGCTCTTCAAACACACACATCGTGCCCTCATTAACACTACGCCTTCTGAATGCAAGACTGACTACTATTGAAGCATTTACTTGTGTCTCTAGTACATACAACCACACATTTTATATGGCTCACAAATACAAAAATCCCTGGTCTGGTATTTTTAAGTAAATCTTACTCTTACTTAATTTTCGTCAGTGAATATGTTCAACATACAGTTAAGCACAGTCTGCGCATTAACTCAAATATACCCCAGTTAATCCAATATTCTGGTTAATCAAAATCTGAATAAGACAGTCGGGATATGCTTGTATGAATCTGGATTCTTTAAGATGAACCTGTCAAGCATGTCTCTTGTTTATTCATTGATTTGGAATATGTTCACTTTATGTTGAACAAAAATAAGTTTTGTTCTGGATGAGAGATTGTATTGCCCTGATAATGTTTTCACTGGCCCCACAACAAAAATAGTATTTTTAATTGTAATATTTTGTTTTATATATTTTATTATTGTATATTATATACTTACTTTTTATTTCATGATTTTATTTTTAGCCATATACTGTCCCATAAAATTATTTATAGTGATAAATATTTGTTAATTATAATATTTGTACTATAATTTCTACAATTTCTAAAAAAAAAAAAAAACAACTAAAAAAAAGACACTAATTCACTTAATTGTAATAAAAATGAAAGAACTTTTTATAGAAAACAATAGTATATGATGCATTTTTCATAGACATAGTAGCTTTCAATGCATTCTAACTGATGGCAGTAAGATTACTAGAAGTTTTTTTTTTCTTTTCTCTAACTCCCCAGTTATAGTTAGCCAGACAGATCATTTTATTTTGGTGATGCAATTTGCCACTACACATATTTAATTAATTTATCAGTTTATGACAAACAAGCAAAAGTTTAGGTTTGCAAGTCCTAAAACTCTCCCACAATTATTATGCACAGTTGTGGTCATAAATTTACATACACCTTGTAAAATGTTAACATAAAAGTATTAAAAGTGAATTTTGGATACATACTTTTGAGATCCGTCTTTTCAAACTTAGAACAAATGAGGACATTCATTTGCTAATTTGTGTAAATTCAGTAAATGTTTTGTCCTGTGTATACATAAACATTGGTTATGTGAAATAGCTTATTCAAGGCAGTAGTAAATACAAAACAATTTTCATAATGCCTCATATTTTCTTAAATTGTTAACATTTTGCAGATTCTGCAAGGTGTACAGTATGTAAACTTTTGAGCTCAAGTGTATATGTGAATATTCCAGTTGTTTTTCTGAATAAACGCACAACCGGAAGATGCTGCACATGTAAATATCACTGGGATAAATGGGAAGGTGAATTTGTCTTTCACCTCTAAGTTGCGGCACTCTTGGGCTGAGTTTGTGGGCAGGCCGATCCAGCGGATCTCCTTCTTCTCTTTAGAGATGATGTTCATGGCCATCAACACGTTGAGCGCGTCGTACACACGCCGACGGATGTTCTTCTGGTCGTACACCTGCTGCAAGTGCAGACACACAGCCTCTGTTAATGTCACAAAGCACACGGAGACGAGCGATCATCCTCCCCAAGCCCCTGCGTCTGCGCTAAAGTCGC